>NW_024080443.1:0-28191 GCF_014754425.2 Oryx dammah | reverse complement strand
TAGGAGCCCATGGTTTCCATTTTCTGAAAGTTCCTTCTTATTTTCTACTTTTGTTTTTGCTTTTCAATTTGCACTCTTCAAATGGGTTAGGACAGCATTTCTCAAACTTTTTTTGATTATTGCCTCCCCTTCCCCTATTGACAGAGTCTTCTGAGATTATTTTTTCCTAATTACCCCCACCATGAAATTTTAACAGCACAGTTATGCTGTGGATCCATCTTTGTACTCCATGCATATCTTTATACATGGAAAAGAAAGTGCAAAACTCCTTCTTGTATTCACCCTAGGGTTAACAATGCCATAAAATGAAAGGTGTACATTAAATGTAAAAGCTGTTGAATTTTATTTAACTTTATGAATGAGTTTGAACAATGACTTTCAATGGAGGATATTTACTTATATAAATAGTAATGTACCAAATTACATATTCCTATGAAATTCATTTTAAAATGTATAATAATACCACAGTATAGATAGACTTAAAAATCTTTCAAAACTCAAAATCATTGAAAATCTTAAATTATTTTCTTATTATGTATTTTGAAGTACTTTTAACTTTCCTTCATATCAGAAACCAATTTTTAATTCCCTGGTTACTCAATATTTATCTCTATTTTATCAACCTTTCTTTCTGTTTAGCTCTTGACATGCTTTTATGCATATTCTCAACAACTTTGATAGGGATAAGTAATAAAATACCATGATATCACGCCAATGGAAGAACATGAAGAGGAACTAAAGAGCCTCTTGATGAGGTGAAAGAGGAGACTGAAAGACTGGTATAACACTCAACATTTAAAAACCTAAGCTTATGACATCTAGGGCGAATAGATGGGGAAAAAGTGGAAACTGACAAATTTTCTTTTCTTTGTCTCCAAAATCACTGTGGGCAGTGACTTCAGCTACAAAATTAAAAGACACTTGCTCCTTGGAAGAAAAGCTATGACAGAACTAGACAGCATATTAAAAAGCATAGGCATCACTTTGACGACAAAGGTCTGTATAGACAAAGCTATGGTATTTCCAATGATCTTGTGAGAGTTGGACCACAAAGAAAGCTGAGCGCAGTAGAATTTCACTTTCAAATTGCATTGCCTTAGAAGACTCTTAGGGGTCCTTTGGTCAGCAAGGAGATGAAACCAGTCACGAAATCAAACCTGAATATTCTTGGAAGGACTGACACTGAAGCTGAAACTCCAATAAATAAGGCTTAATTGCTCAGTCATGTCTGATCTTTGCGACCACGTGGACTCTAGCCAGCCAGTTGCTCTTCTGTCCATAGAGTTCTCCAGGAAAGAATACTGGAGTAGGTTGCCATTCCCTTCTCCAGGGGTCTTCCCGAACCACGGATCAAACTCAGGTTTCCCGCATTGCAGGTACATTCTTTACCATCTGAGCTATCAGGGAAGCCCTATACTTTGGCCATCTGATGTACAGAGCCAGCTCATTGGAACAGACCCTGATGCTGGGGAAGATGGAGGGCAGGAAGAGAAGGGGGCGACAAAGGATGAGACGGTTGGAAGGCATCACCAACTCAACGGTTATGAATTTGAGCAAACTCCAGGAGACAGTGAAGGACAAGGAATCCTGGTGTGCTGCAGTCCATGGGGTCGCAAAGAGTCAGACGGGATTTAGTGGCTCAAAAATAACAGTAAAATTTCCTTCCATTGAACCCTGAATGGTAAGCTTCTCCAGGCAGCTGCAGGAGGAAGAAGGTCTTTTTCTTGGGTTCCTTTGGGAAATGCCCACTTGGGAGAGTTTGCAGTTCTGGGCTCTGCAGACAACCAGGGCATAGCATCCTCAGTGAGCCTCTTATACTGACTTACTGTCAGGGGAAAAACCTTTCTTTTTTACAGGGAACCTTGTCATAGCTGTGCCAGTGTTCTCTGGTTGGAAGAATGGAACCTTGCATTTTCCAAGCCTTCCCTAGAGTTTTGTGCTTTATTTTCCAGGAAGGATTCCACTTACTGAGGGGTTACACGTGGGGAGTCAGCGAGTTAGAGTCGATTTTACAGATTCAGATCCTTTCTGGTGTGATCCAGTGACAGCTCAGAGACAGGGGAATCTGGCAGTGGTGATGGGACCTCTGGAAGGCGTCCGGGATTCCCTGGGGCTGAGTCAGAGCGTGGCCACCACCAGGGCCAAGGACTGGGGAGCTGTGATTTCCTGTTTTAAGAATATTCACCCCTGCGCAGACTAAATTAAAAAAAATCTTTTTGGCCTATCACGGATAATAAGAAAAGAAAAGTAACTTAGAACATGGAACCAAAAGATTTCTTCTTGAACAAGTTGGCAGGAAAACTCAGGAATTAAGGGCAAATATTTTAATTGTCAAGATGGTGAAATTTACTGACTTTTACTCATACGTGAAGTTAAGCAAATTGGTTAATTTCATTCCCCCTCTCTGACTTGTCACTGATTAAAAGATTGGCTGATGCAAATATTTGGACCAAGCCATGGATAGGGAACAATTGGCTAAAAGATTAAACGCCTTAAAAAAATACAATTAAAAATTTAAAAATTATTTTGAGTATATTTTCCCATTATCCCCTAGGAGGAACCTGAAGGCAGAGCATTCTTTCCTGTTGCCTCATATTTCTTGATGTTTCTTTTCTCTCAAAATACTTTTAATGTCCTTAAGATGGGCCATCATTCCTCTCTGTTTGATCCAGACTCTATGGTCTTTATTTGTGAGCACAGATTATCAGTTCTTTTTGGTAAGAAGGTGATTGAGAATAATTGCACATGACAATTTCTTCTCTGTCACGTGTACTTTGAACATGAAATATTTACATACAACTTCAACTAGTGTATTGCAGGAGCTAAATGTGCTGTGCCCTGTGTCTTAATTCAGGCTGTTCTAACAAGGTCCCAAAGACTGGGCGGCTCATCAGTGATAGAAGTTTATTTGTCAGAATGGTGGGGGCTGAAGTGTGAGATCAGTGTACCAGCAGGGTTGAGTTCTGGTGAGAAACCTCTTTTGGGTTGCAAACTGCCAGCTTCTCTCTGTCCTCCCATGGTGGAGAGGACAGAGGAAGCAAAGTGTCTTGTGAGTCTCATAAAGACAATAATCCCATGCTTAAGGAATCCCTTCTCATAACCTCATCTATTGGAAGTGGATGAGCAAATTAGAAGTGGTCAAATGAGATGGCAAGAGGGAAGATCGACATTTTAGGAATCAGTGAACTAAAAAGGACTGGAATGGGTGAATTTGACTCAGATAACCATTATATCTACTATTGTGAGCAAGAATCCCTTAGAAGAAATGGAATAGCCATCATAGTCAACAAAAGAGTCTGAGATGCAGTACTTGGATGCAATCCCCAAAATGACAGAACGACCTCGGTTCATTTCCAATCATTCAATATCACAGTAATCCAAGTCTATACCTCAACCAGTAGTGCTGAAGAAGCTGAAGTTAAACAGTTCTATGAAGACCTACAAAACCTTCTAGAACTAACACCCAGCAAAGATGTCCTTTTCATTATACAGGACTGGAATGCAAAAGTAGGAAGTCAAAAAACACCTGAAATAATAGGCAAATTTGGTCTTGGCGTTCAGAAGGAAGCAGGGCAAAGGCTAATAGAGTTTTGCCAAGAGAACTCACTGCTCCTAGCAAACACACTCTTCCCAAAACACAGAAGGCTCTACACATGGACATCACCAAATGGTCAATACTGAAATCAGATTGATTACATTCTTTGCAGCCAAAGATGGAGAATCTCTATACAGACAGCAAAAACAAGACTGGGAGCTGACTATAGCTCAGATCATGAACTCCTTATTGCCAAATTCAGACTTAAATTGAAGAAAATAAGGAAAAACACTAGACCATTCATGTATGACCTAATCAAATCTTTTGTGATTATACAGTAGAAGTGAGAAATAGATTCAAGGGATTAGATCTGATAGACCGAGTGCCTGAAGAACTATGGATGGAGGTTCGTGACATTGTACAGGAGGCAGGGATCAACAACATCCCCAAGAAAAAGAAATGCAAAAAGACAAAATGGTTGTCTGAGGAGGCCTTACAAATAGCTATGAAAAGAAGAGAAGCGAAAGGCAAAGGAGACAAGGAAAGATATACCCATTTGAATCCAGAGTTTCAAAGAATAGCAAGGAGAGATCAGAAAGCCTTCCTCAGTGACCAATGCAAAGAGATAGAGGAAAGCAATAGAATGGGAAAGACTAGAGATCTCTTCAAGAAAATTAGAGATACCAAGGGAATATTTAATGCAAGATGGGCTCAATAAGGGACAGAAATGGTATGGACCTAACAGAAGCAGAAGATATTAAGAAGAGGTGGCAAGAATACACAGAAGAACTGTACAAAAAAGATCTTCATGACCCAGATAATCATGATGGTGTGCTCACTCACCTAGAGCCAGACATCCTGGAATGTGAAGTCAAGTGGGCCTTAGGAAACATCACTACGAGCAAAGCTAGTAGAGATGATGAAATTCAAATCCTAAAAAAAAATGATGCTGTGAAAGTGCTACACTCAATATGCTAGCAAATTGAGAAAACTCAGGAGTGGCCACAGGACTGGAAAAGGTCAGTTTTCATCCCAATCCCAAAGAAAGGCAATGCCAAAGAATGTTCAAACTACTGCACAATTGCACTCATCTCACACACTAGCAAAGTAATTCTCCAACCAGGCTTCAACAGTACATGAACCATGAACTTCCAGATGTTCAAGCTGGTTTTAGAAAAGGCAGAGGAACCAGAAATCAAATGGCCAACATCCATTGGATCATCAAAAAAGCGAGAGAGTTCCAGAAAAAACATCTGTTTTATTGACTATGCTAAAGCCTTTGACTGTGTAGATCACAACAAATTGTGGGAAATTCTTCAAGAGATGGGAATAGCAGACCCCCTGATCTGCCTCCTGAGAACATGTATGCAGGTCAGGAAGCAACAGTTAGAACTGGACGTGGAACAACAGACTGGTTCCAAATAGGAAAAGGAGGATGTCAAGGCTGTATATTGTCACCCTGCTTGTTTAACTTATATGCAGAGTACATCATGAGAAATACTGGACTGGATGAAGCACAAGTTAGAATCAAGATTGTCAGGAGAAATATCAATAACCTCAGATACGCAATAACCTCTGACATCATTATGGCAGAAAGTGAAGAAGAACTAAAGAGCCTCTTGATGAAAGTGAAACAGGAGAGTGAAAAAGTTGGCTTATAAGATCATGGCATACAGTCCCATTAATTCATGGCAAATAGATAGGGAAACAATGGAAAGAGTGAGAGGCTTTATTTTGGGGGGCTCCAAAATCACTGCAGATGATGATTGCAGCCATGAAATTAAAAGACGCTTGCTCCTTGAAAGAAAACCTGTCACCAATCTAGATAGCATATTAAAAAGCAGAGACATTACTTTCTCAACAAAGGTCCATCTAGTCAAGGCTATGGTTTTCCCAGTTGTCATGTATGGATGTGAAAGTTGGACTATAAAGAAAGCTGAGCATGGAAGAATTCATGCTTTTGAACTGTGTTGTAGGAGAAGACTCTTGAGAGTCCCTTGGACTGCAAAGAGATCAAGCCAATTCATCCTAAAGGAAATTAGTCCTGAATATTCATTAGAAGGACTGATGCTGAAGCTGAAACTCCAATGCTTTGGCCACCTGATGTGAAGAACTGACTCATTTGAAAAGACCCTGATGCTGGGAAAGATTGAAGGTGGAGTAGAAGGGGACAACAGAGGATGAGATGGTTGCATGGCATCACCGACTCAATGGACATGAGTTTGAGTAAGCTCTGGGAGTTGGTGAAGGATAGGGAAGCCTGGCATTCTATAGTCCATAGGGTCACAGAGTTGGACACAATTGAACTGAACTGACCTGAACCTCATCTAAACCTAATGATCTTCATAGTATCCCACCTTCTGTTATGATCACATGGTGGGCGTACATTTCATTACACGAATTTTGGGGACACACACACATTAAGTCTGTAACATGGTAATAAGAAGGTACCGACGTGTTGTGTTTATGGCAATGATTCATTAGAATATATTTCATTCTTGATATTTATTTGAGGATAAAAAACACATTCCTTGATGTTGCCGTCACTTTTTGTGACACATTAGTCGTGATTTGATTACTAAGTGTTAGAATGCTACTGTGAACATGAGCACCAAGGACCTACCAGACCGATTCATAGACTTTCAGTCTTTATAAAAAAAATGATGCTGTCAGGAACTGCAAATTCCTGAGCCCTTAAAGAGGACACTTAATCCTCCCAACATAGCTGAAACTGAGTTGTAAATATTCTCATTTCCAAGAGCCACCTGGTAAAACTTTATTTGAGTGAAATAGTGTAATAAGAAAATGGCAAATCCAGGTTTCAAAACCTAATATGTCAGATTCCAAGCCCCACCTCCCTATCCAACACCATAAACACCTGTGCAAACTGCATGTATTCAACCATCGCTTATTTTCCTATTTTACTAACATACATTCTGCCTTTGTTGTCTCTACCTCACTGTTACAGTACTTTATATTTTCATTCGTTTATTGTCTATCTCCAAATTTCTAGATAAATTGAGCAGTTTACAAATTTACAAATAATCCTGATTAGTAATTAGCAAAATAAAACTGTCAACTGGTAATTATTTCTGAGAGTCTGATGTGATTGACAAAATTAATAATTCTAATAATAGTAAAATAATCATATTTAACTGACCATATAGATTTATAGAGATTGCTGAATTAGTCCTCACCATAAATTTGAGGTATGTGATAGATAAGACCCCTGAGAATTATAGTCCCTGCAGGAGATTGGATTACAAATATTTCCATGAGTCTCTGTAGAAAAGGGTTTCCCTCGTGGCTCAGTGGGTGAAGAATGCACCTGTCCATGCAAGAGATGAGTGTTGGATCCATGGGTTGGGAAGATCTCCTGGAGAAGGGAATGGACACCCACACCAGTATTCTTGCCTGGGAAATCCCATGGACAAGGGAAGCCTGGCAAGCTACAGTCTATGGGGTACAAAACAGTTGGACTTGACTTACAAACTAAATAAAACAGTAGAAACTCAAGAAATTCACCTTCATAAGAATTTAATAAATAAAAGAAATTACAAATTGAATGAACTAGAAATGTAAATGTATTTTCTAAATTTTAATACAGTGTAAAAATCTTTTATATGAGAAAAAAAATATGAGGAGATAAAAGAATAAATATAACTAAATAAATAAACAAGTAATAAATAACATCAGTGCAGTCATTGCTTAGGACTGAATCCCCTTAAGCTGAATACATTTACTTCCTACTACCGACAAAGAACTGGTTGAATTAATTTAATAAATTTTGTGATTAAAGCAGAAATCAGAGTCTTCTGAAATGACTACAGGTGAGCATACAAGGGTGATGTGGCGTCTTAGTCAGTGAGTCAACTCAAGGTGAGTTCAGGTCTCCATCCATCATTCTTAACCTTTCTTGCAAGCTGGTTGATGAAGACAAGGATCTCATGATTTCCACTCTGACAGTTTCCCAGGCGCAGTCGCTGTATCCCTTCTCTTGCAGGTAGACATGGATGCCCTGGAAGTACCTCTTCATGGCCAGGGTGGGGCTCATCCTTCCCAGCGCAGAGTCTTCCTCTCCCATCACCTGCCCCAGGCAGGCGTCCAGGTGGTCCAGCTGCTGATGGAGTCCAGTGCGGAGCTGCTCCAGGAGGGTGGTGTCCCAGGCAGCAGAGGAGTGCTCTGTGTGGAAGAGGTTGAAGCTCTGCTGGACCATCTCGTGGAGCACAGAGATGGCCTGGGCCTCCTGGAGCTGGCCGCCCTCCACCATCTCCTGGGGGAAAGTGAAGTCTTTTCTGTCCTGCAGACAGAAGCGAGGGGAGAGCCTGCTCATTTGGCCCAGGAGCCTGAGGTTCTGGCTGCCAACGAGCACGTGGTTCTGAGACAGGTCACAGCCCAGGGATCCTCCTGGGCCGTAGCTGACCAGCACCAGGGCCATGAGTAGAGAGAGCACGAAGGCCATGGGGGAGATGCGGCTGCTGCTGGGCTGGCTGAGACGGCGTCTGGTGGAACCTTGAGGTAGGTTCTTTGATGCCAGGCTTTCTAAGTGAGGCCATTAAATAGGGAACCTGATAGTTCTCATTTTCTAATCATTTCTCTACACTTTTACTTCCTTTTTTTGATTTTCATTTATGTATTCACAATATGATCAAAGAAAATGACATCAATCTAAACTATTACTTTTGTGTATTTCCCAATAACTTCCTATGTGCCCATCCAAATGGGTATTTATCAATCAAATGAGAAAGGTCCTTTTCCTTAACTCAGGAGTGATGTATGTTTGTAGTTACACACATTATTGCTTTTTGTCTCTCATGCAGAAATGTTGCTCTCCTCTTGTCCATGAACACATCTGTAGCCCTGATCTTAGGCTCTGTTTCTCCCTCTTACTTTACATAGGAAACCAGGCTCCCTCAGCCCTATGGTTTCTGTATTGATAAGTGATTTACCAGATTACTCTGGCAATTATGGTCTTTGAAACAGAAGATGGTTTATCTTTAGTGTTTGATTTAGAAAAGAGTCTGATTATTACAAGTCCATGAGCTCTTCCCACATTTCTCCTCCTTCTAGAACATGTTCCTGCAGGTCCTGGAGTTGTGTTTTAGGGAACCACAAAGTCAGGACTATTACAGACATCGCCCTTTCTTTCTACCATTTTCATCCTGGATACCTATTTTCCTCCACAGACTGGGTCAACCCCCCCACCAGAATCCTGCTTCTTCTCAGGGAACATGGGTGAGGAGACTCTACTTCCAGGATGACTGTGTTTCCCCAGCAGCACCTCACTCACAGGGAGAGATCACACGGCCCCACCCCCTGTCCTCTGGAGTGACAGTCCCCTTGCTCACCTGCTGGACTCCCTCCCTGAGGACAGGCTCACCACATCCCGAGGACTTGAAAATCTCCTTTCTGTGGAGGGCTTGTTTACTTGTTGGGAAAGGAAATCATCTTCCTGAAACCCCACCCTCTCCCCTGGAGTGTTTATGGAAGGACCCGAGTTCCCAGTGGTGACCCTTCTCCTGGCCCCTGTCTCCAGGTGTCCTAAGTGTCAGTAGTGCTAAGGTGCTGAGCGCTAGTGTGTTTGTGCAAATAGACAGAGGAATTATCCAACTGCCATTATTTTGCCTTTAGTAGAGAGATGATTTTCATTTTACCCAGTGTAGATTTTATCATTCTACTCTCTTTAAGTTTTTGAACACGTGTGATGTTCAGAGTTTCTGAGTTGGAGGAATGAGACTCAGTGGTGTGGCTGTCTCTCCTCAGAAGTTTATGTCACAGAACCCAGGGAGCTTCAGGTGCTCCTTCAGTCAGTTGAGTCCACTGGGCTCCTTTGTTCCTGTGTCTCTGTCTTCCTCTGTGAATGCAGGGCAGTGAGACTCGCTCCACTCAGTCGAGGGAAATAGCCTTCTTTGCTTGTGGGTGATTCTTCCGTTGAAGTTGTCTTAATTTATATTGACACACTGGACAAGATTAGTCTCACTAATCTCACTCCTGCTCTAGTCCTAATTCATGATTAGGTGAGAACAATAAAAGGAAGTAAAGAAAGCTAGAGGGGCTGTACTCTATCATTTTCAAGACTTTCGATTTTTTTGTTTTTCTTTGCAACTTTCCTAGAAAGTAAAATTCGAGATGAGAAAACAAATGTAAACAACAACAAAAAAAACAAATGTAAATCTGAATGTCATGAATATGAAAAAAGGGAAGTGGCTTTCCCCTGACACAATGACGTATTCTGAGTTAGCAAACTTCAGTGCAGCACAGCTGGGGAGATGCTGAGGCAGAGGGGAAGGAAGAGGCCAGTATGAACAACAGAAAGGCTGGGACAGAGCTGGGTCTGCCAGAAACTCAATGAAGGAAAAGTTCTGGGTCAGCTGACTGCCCTTTGCTTTGCAAGATCAATTGCCTCGTTTTTCTCTCATTTAATCCATGTAAGATCAGTTTTAGGAGAGAACTAAGTCACATCCATCAGCTCACAAGGAATGCCAGTTGCTAGAAAACTAACTCTCTCTGGCAGGATTTTGGAGACCAACCTTGCTGAGCATCTGTCTAGGTGATAAATCCACTCAACAATGAGAAGATGCTTTGTGAAAACTAAAATTAAATAAAAGAGAATCAGATAATTCCAGAGATCATTATATTAATCTGGGTAATCATAATCATAGTATTAAAAATAATAACTGAATTTTGTTTGCTACTAATGGACTTGCCATTTTAAGCTCTTTAAAATATTAACTCAGGGACTCACTAACCCTATTTGGATCACACCATTTACACAACTGGAGAGAAATATCAATCTGGAGCATTGAACTATTCCCAATGTACCAAATACAAAGGAGCTTTACAATGATTTGTCTGAACAAGCCCATTAAAAATAGTGAAGGGTTCAAAATGAACATGATACTGGGAAACCAACAAAATAAGTTGAAGGAGGAGAATGAGATGACAAAAAGCCCTTAAATCCCCTGCAAATGCTAAAGGGTCACTGTTAATGTCTTTGTAGGGCAATAAGGGAGGTGGTCTTAAGTCTAGAGAAATCTCTTTAAGGTATAATCAAAATAGAAAAAATTGCTATTAAGTAGTGAGAGGGGAATAGATTTTTCTGCTATTTGAAAAAATAAAAATAAAAATGAACAGGACTTTCCTACTGGTCAGGATCTGGCCCTTTCTGACCTGGATTTAGTCCCTGGTATGAAAAATGAGATCCCACAAGCCACGAGGTGGTAGGTCTAAGATTTTATGAGTGATTTCTTCAATGAAATATGGGCTTCCCTGGTGGTTCCTATGGTAAAAAATCTTCTTGCGATGCAGGAGATCTGGGCTCGATCCCAAGGTAGGGAAGATCAACTGGTGAAGAGAATGGCAATCGACTCCAATATTCTTCCCTGGAAAATTCCATGGACAGAGAAGCTTGGAGAGCTATAGTCCATGGAGTTGCAAAGAGTCGGACATGACTAGTGACTAACACTTTCACACTTTCTTCAACGAAATATAGTACCCCTGGTATCTTTGTATTTTAAACTCCTGACTTTTCTCGTGAGTTTAAGAACAAATGAGAAATATCTAACAATTTCCAGTCATTTTAGCTCTGACATTTCTCCTATAAGATGACAACGAAAATGACACTCCGCATCTGGTTCTACCTGAATGAAGTCACTACCCACTGCAGTCCCTGACCTCCACCACACGCTTGATAGGAGTTCAGGGTGGAGATCAGGAAAGAGGCCCTCTGTGCTGCAGGAAAACTGACACCACGGGCCAGCAGTTCAGGTCCCTCCATCGTGTCCAGCTCTGCAACCCCATCGATAGTTGCACACCAGGCTTCCCTATCTATTCCTGTCCAACAGGCCAGCAGAGAGTTAGATAATTTTCTGAGAAAAATTTATGAACTCAATTTTTGCAACTTCTCATACTTAGAAAAGCTCTAAGATCTTTCAGAGAGATATCTGTACCTCCTGACTCTCAGCCACCTTCTACCAAGTGATGGCACGTAACCCCTTCACCACAATCGTGTATGTACTGACACCCTCTAAGTCCTTGGAGCAGTTCCTCAGAGCTGAGGAGAGTTTGTCCTCCAGGTATAGTCCTCAGTAAGTCCTCCCAAAAAACTGAACTCTGGCAGTCATGTTGTCAGTATTTTTCAGTTGGCAAGGACCCTTTGCAGGAGGCTTCGTCGGGTCAACTTGCTGTTCTCATTCATAGTGAAGACACCTGCATTTCTCACCTCCAGTCCAGATGGCTCATCCTGTTGTTTACTGATAGTCCAGTGAAGAAACTCTTTTCTCTATTTTTCCAACCACTAATTCTGATGTGGGTACTGAGAAAGCCTCATGTCTTAGCAAGATGGAAGAGTATACATACTTCCTGGACAGAATTAGGGAAGGTTTTGAAAGGACTCCTTAGCGTGGAGAGACTGCCTTGGACTCCAGGGTCGGCCTCATGGCTTTGTATAGTTGAATTTATTTAAATTTCTAGCCTCAATGTATTAAACATTATAAAATAATACTGTAGGGTTTTAATAAAAATATTATTTAAGAAATCATTTGTTAATAAAATGATATTTTAACAGTAATATAGGAATGGTGTTTCCTTCTTTTAGGACTCTATTCCTCAGACAGGTTTCCAAACCTCTAAATGTACTTTAGATGTCTCTCTGACTTTAAATGTTCCTACTCAGTGCTGTTTGTACCAACTGGAAACAAGAGAAAGATGATTGATTCATCAGTGTCCTCTTTCCAAATTGCCTACATTAAATACATGAATTTCCACAAAGATCTTTGCTACTTTTAGGAGTTGTGATCTTCCAGAGTGTACATTACTGACATGTGTCCTTTCAGGAAGGCTCTGTCACACTAGTTGCGAAGGGTATTAAAATCGCCGCCTGTGTCCCTTCTATTTAAGATTGTTTAGTTGTGCTTGTCTCTGAAAAAGGCAAAGATACCATGATGGAGTTAAAGAGCTTCCTTGCGTTGCATTGTCCCCAGGCACGTCTTGCCCTGCTCTGTGGTTACTTGCTGGGTCCTAAGGAGGTAGCAAGTCTGCAGCAGTGCTGGGCGTGACCCTCCTCCCTTCCAAGACTCTGCAGGCTGCTGTGGAGTGAATGTTACCTGTGCTGGAGGCACTGCTAGTAGCTAGGCTTTCATGCTGTCTCTGTGCTCTCAGCATCCACTTCAATCTTCTCATTCTCTGAAAAGGAATGTTGTAGTGAAATGCTTGCCTCAGTTCTTCTCATCTGTGTTGTTCCATGTCCTGAGGGCTTCCTGCTATGGTCTTGCTACTTCTGAGTTACTCTGTGCATCATCTTGAGATTCCTAGCTTAATAGGAAAGTAAAAATGTAAACTTAAAGGGCCGGTGCTGTGATTTTCCATAATGTTCAACACATCATTGATTCCTTCTTCATTCAGAAACCTGCTGGTTTCTGTTGATTAATTCTACCAAGCAAGCTCTCACTAAGGTGGTCAGTGTCATCTCTTTTCCCACGTAGGAAGAACTTTCCATCTACATATCCAGGAATGCACTGAGTCTTAAGGGGTTGCAACCCTTCCATCTCTGTCCTCTCACCCCTCTCTCTTGTGTTGTTAACACATGGCCATTCCATCTCTGCTTCCTTTCTGACATTCCCTCCCTTTGAAGGTTGAGGTCGTAGGACTCAATTTTAAGCCTTCTTCTCATTTTATACTCATTTCCCATTTGATCAGTTTTTCTGTTCCATGCTTTACATTTCATGAAATTGCTTGTAAATTGCCATCTCCAATGTCCAGTGGGTATTTGCACTGAAATATTTACTAATTAATTGTACTAGTTAACTTTTTATATCCTGTCACATCTTGGTCCACATTCTACTGGTGGAATTCCAGTTTTCTCCCTTTCCTTGTAGCATTCAACCTGATATTCATTTCTGCTACTAATTCAGTGCAGTTCAATTCAGTCTCTCAGCCATGTCTGACTCTTTGCAACCCCATGGACTGCAGCACACCAGGCCTCCCTGTCCATCACCAACTCCCGGAGTCCACCCAAACCCATGTCCATTGAGATGGTGATGCCATCCAACCATCTTATCCTCTATTGTCCCCTTCTCCTGCCCTCAATATGTCCCAGCATCAGGGTCTTTTCTAGTGAGTCAGCTTTTTGCATCAGGTGGCCAAAGTATTAGAGTTTCAGCTTCAACATCAGTCCTTCTAATGAACACCTAGGACTGATCTCCTTTAGGATGGACTGGTTGGATCTCCTTGCAGTTCAAGGGACTCTCAAGAGTCTTCTCTAACACCACAGTTCAAAAGCATCAATTCTTCTGTGCTCAGCTTTCTTTATAGTCCAACTCTCACCTCCATACATGACCACTGGAAAAACCATAGCCTAGACTAGATGGACCTTTGTTGGCAAAGTAATGTCTCTGCTTTTGAATATGCTATCTAGGTTGGTCATAACTTTCCTTCCAAGGAGTAAGTGTCTTTTAACTTCATGGCTGCAATCACCATCTGCAGTGATTTTGGAGCCCAGAAAAATAAAGTCACCCACTGTTTCCACTGTTTCCCCATTTATTTGCCATGAAGTGATGGGACTGGATGCCATGATCTTAGTTTTCTGAATATTAAATTTTAAGCCAACTTTTTCACTCTCGTCTTTCATTTTCATCAAGAGGCTCTTTAGTTCTTCATTTTCTGCCATAAGGGTGGTGTCATCTGCATGTCTGAGGTTATTGATATTTCTCCAGGCAATCTTGATTCCAGCTTGTGTTTCTTCCAGCCCAGCATTTCTCATGATGTACTCTGCATATAAGTTAAATAAGCAGGGTGACAATATACAGCCTTGATGTACTCCTTTTCCTATTTGAAACCAGTCTGTTGTTCCATGTCCGGTTCTAACTGTTGCTTCTTCACTTGCATACTGATTTCTCAGGAGGCAGATCAGATGGTCTGGTATTACCCCCTCTTTCAGATTTTCCGTAGTTTATTGTGATCCACACAGTCAAAGGCTTTGGTATAGTCAATAAAGCAGAAATAGATGTTTTTCTGGAACTCTCTTGCTTTATCCATGATTCAGGGGATGTTGGCAATTTGATCTCTGATTCCTCTGCCTTTTCTAAAACCAGCTTGAACATCTGAAAGTTCATGGTTCACGTATTGCTGAAGCCTGGCTTGGAGAATTTTAAGCAGTATTTTACTAGCCTGTGAGATGAACACAATTGTGCAGTAGTTTGAGCATTCTTTGGCATTGCCTTTCTTTGGGATTGGAATGAAAACTGACCTTTTCCAGTCCTATGGCCACTGCTGAGTTTTCCCAATTTGCTGGCATATTGAGTGCAGCACTTTCACAGCATCATCTTTTAGGATTTGAAATAGCTCAACTGGAATTCCGTCACCTCCACTAGCTTTGTTCATAGTGATGCTTCCTAAGGCCCACTTGACTTCAGATTCTAGGATGTCTGGCTCTAGGTGAGTGATCACACCATTGTGATTATCTTGATCATGAAGATCTTTTTTGTACAGCTCTTCAGTGTATTCTCGCCACCTCTTCTTAATATCTTCTGCTTCTGTTAGGTCCCTACCATTTCTATCCTTTAAGGAGCCCATCTGTGCATAAAATGTTCTCTTGGTACCTCCAGTTTTCTTGAAGAGATCTCTAGTCTTTCCCATTCGATTGTTTTCCTCTATTTCTTTGCATTGATCACTGAGGATTAGTACTCTTTAATATAGTGAACATTTTATTATGAATTAACTGATTATTGATTTGGGGTTAATTTCTTTTTAAAAAATCAAAGCAACAAAAATGACTGAGTTAGTTACATTTACATCTAGGTCTTGAGAGTAACACACAACCTGGCTAAAGGAAGTATATTTTTGATTCAAATCTTCAAATCAGAAAAGGGGTCTGCTGCTGCTGCTGCTAAGTCACTTCAGTAGTGTCTGACTCTGTGCGACCCCATAGACAGCAGTCCATTAGGCTGCCCCATCCCTGGAAATCTCCAGGCAAGAATACTGGAGTGGGTTGCCATTTCCTTCTCCAATGCATGAAAGTGAAGTCGCTCAGTCATCCTATCACTTCATGGCAAATAGGGAAACAATGGAAAGTGTGAGAGGCTTTATTTTTCTGGGCTCCAAAATCACTGCAGATGGTGACTGCAACCATGAAATTAAAAGATGCTTGCTCCTTGAAAGAAAAGCTATGACCAACCTAGAGAGCATATTCAAAAGCAGAGACATTACTTTGTCAACAAAGGTCCATCTAGTCAAGGCTATGGTTTTTCCAGTGGTCATGTATGGATGTGAGAGTTGGACTATAAAGAAAATTGAACACGGAGGAACTGGTGCTTTTGAACTGTGGTGTTGGAGAAGATTCTTGAGAGTCCTTGGACAGCAAGGAGATCAAACCAGTCCATCCTAAAGGAAATCAATCCTGAATTGTAATTGCAAGGACTGATGCTAAAGCTGAAACTCCAATACTTTGGCCACTTGATGTGAAGGACTGACTCCTTGGAAAAGATCCTGATGCTGGGAAAGATTGAAGTTACTTGTAGAAGGGGACGACAGAGGATGAGTTGTCTGGATGGCACACCGACTCAATGCCCATGAGTTTGAGTGGACTCCAGGAGTTGGTGATGGACAGGGAGGCCTGGTGTGCTGTAGTCCACAGGGTTGCAAAGAGTTGCATACAACTGAGTGACTGAACTGAATTGAACTGAGTATTATGCCACTGTTACCTGTGGACCATCAGAAAATGGGAACTATGGTCCTGTAAATCATTGTTGAAGAATCCAAACCTTATGTATTAGACCTTAAAAAGGAAATGCAGAGAGTTGTGACAGGATTCATCTTGGTGCAATTTAAACTATCAGAATAGACTATGGAGTCACACCTCTGAGTTCTCTTTTAGACTAAAGAAGAATGTTAGATGGAGCTTTGGGTTTTTATTTCAAGCTGAGTCGACTCATGTAAATGACGATCTCCTTTTTGACTGAGACTTTTCCATGAGTATATTTCATTTCCAGTGTAATAACACAAAAGAAGCATCGAAGCTGTGACATTCTCTGATGCCCTGAATAGAAGGGAAAAGCTTTTCAGTGGAAACAAAAGAGAAAAGTGTAGAAATTGACAGTTCTGGCCTATTAAAGATCTCATTTGCAGGATGTTGCTGGGCACAGCTGCATAGAGGCTGGCACAGCCTGACATCTGCAGCATCATCAAGCTCACCAGATGCCAACCCCTTCCCTGATGACATGGAGGGTGGTGTTCTCCAGCCCTGGAGAATGGTGATCGTCACCATTGCCATCCTCCTAGAGACCAGGAATCACCAAACTCACAGCTTTAGTGAAACAGGGCTACAGCTTAACAAGGAGCTCCAAGCCTCTGTGGCTGGGATGGGCACCGCAGATCTCCCTGTAAGAGACCAACTGGCCCTGCCCACCAAGCGGAAACTGACTCCAGGTCAAGAGCCTTGAACTTGAGCACAGGTACCACCAAGGATAACTGGAGAGTCCCGGTCAGCAGGAGCCTCAGGCCGAGTCAAGGCACCGCTGGGGCCCCGGGAGCTCGTGGGGCCCCAGGAGCAGTGAGGAAACTTCCTTTTGGGGCCAGACTTCCCAGGCGTGTTTTGTAGCGGCTTTGCTCAGAGCCTTGGATTTCTGCACCTGCACCTACGTCCACCCTCTCCTTCCTGGGATGAGATTTTAGCCAGAGCAGTTTACACTGGTGCCTGTTTATGCAGCGATTAGTGGCTGGTAATCAGAGCATATTGTGGTGTGTTTTCAGATTCAGGGTTGTTTCTGGGAAAAGGAGTGATTTGGGGAAAGTTGAAAGACATCTACTGTCTGGAGGGGCATCTACCCAATATTGGGACCCTTCAGTGGGAGGACTTGAGGACAAGACTGAGACTTCAAGGAGCCCCTCGAAAGGGAAAGTGATTTCATTTAATTTAAGTGGTTAACTTCTCCTGCAGTGATCAAGTAGTTGAAAAATATTTTTAAATGTATAGATAAGTCTTAAACTCACGCCAAGTTTAAATATTTTCCCTAAGCCAAAACAAGACTTTAAGGTTCTGGCTTCAGTGGAAGCAAAATCATCTGCAATGTGTTCAAAATTACTTCTTTGTTCATCTTATTTCAATTGAGCAAAAGCTGTAGTTGACAAACTTATGACCCAGTAACTACCTTAAATAATTTCAATTTTCAAAATCTTGCTTTCTTCTCATTTCTTTTAACCTAGGATCTTATGTTAAGCTTTCAAATTTATATAGTTTTCCATTGGAGAGTTTTACTAACTTTTTTAAAATGTCATTTCATACAGATAATTTGGTTTAAAATTCATAATCAAAATGTTTTTTATTTCAGCATGATGTAGGTTTACTCTTAATATACCATTTGCTACCTAATAAGCATCTTTTATGCCAAATGCACTGACTGCATGTTGATTTGTTGCCCAGTAAATATCTCGCTGTGCTTGGTACAGCCATGAGATTATTTCATTTGCTAGTAAAATTTTAAAATGCTTTGTACAATATTAGAAAAGATTTCTACTGCTAAGTCGCTTCAGTCATATGTGACTCTGTGAGACCCCATAGATGGCAGCCCACCAGGCTCCTCGACTCCTGGGATTCTCCAGGCAAGAATACTGGAGTGGGTTGCCATTTCCATCTCCATAGAAAAGATTAAGCTATTCTAATTTGCAGAGGTAGAATTTTTGCATTAAAAATTAGAGTTGAGCAAGGCACAGATATGGCAGAATCATTCTTAGGGTAGACATGAAATAATGGTGAAACTTTTGTATACACCTGTCACAGTAACAGCTCTCAGAGTTATGTTTAATGTGTCCCTGATGCTTTATATAATCTACTCATTTATGATAACTTTGTAAATTGTTGTATTAACATCATATAAAGCACATAACATGAGATGGTATATTGAATGGAGTACAGTGTTCTCATTATCCCTATTTTATTTTCAGTTGGACACTGATTGCTTTACAATGTTTTCTTGGTTTCTGCTGTACAACAATGTAAATCAACTCTAAACAACACATATCCACTCCCATATCCCTAAACACACACATATCCACTCCCATATTCCTATTTTAAAGCTGAGAAAAGTGTAGTATAGGACAGAAAAACCAACTGGACTAAATAGTGCAGAAAGCTGAGGGAAGACTAAAGAGATGCCCAGATAACAAATATACTGGTCAAGTAAAAAGACAAGAGTAACCGCCTACACACACACACACACACACAAAACGCAGCAAGATTGTCATTTTCAAACAGTTTAACTGGCAAAACTATTTTAAGCTTATCATTATTATTATTATTATCATTATTACATTTACACTTTTACTGACAACCCCGAGGACCAGTAGTATCCTACCATTGTGCAGGATGCTGCGTGGGAATAAGAAATGGAGACGTGCTCCCGCTCTGGGGAGTCAATTCCTCCCCATTTAAGGGACTCTCAGTTAGAAGGTCCTGATGGAGGATATGTGTGGGTGAGGGGTGTTTAAAACTAAAAAGCAAAGCCTTGATCTTTTTTTTTCTTTTAGTTCTGCCAGTTTATTGTTACCAACCCATCTCCCTCCCCCCTCATGCACGCATGCTCAGTCATGTAACCCCATGGACTGCACTCTGCCAAGCTCCTCTGTCCATGGACTTTTCCAGGCAAGAATACTGAGTGTGTTGCCATTTCCTTCTCCAGGAAGGCCTTGATCTTGAAAAGTACAGACTGTAGGAAATTCTTAAAACAATAAAAGTTGAAATATGGTAAATGAATGTATAAATTGCTGGAATCTTTGTTGATCAATTTTTGTAAATGAACCCTGGCTTGTTACTGTGGGAACTTGGATATACCTCAGTAATGATATTTTCTGTGCAGCACGTTGACATATTGATTATTAAACGCCTTCTTAGAAAACCTTACTCTTTGAAGATAGAGAACACACCTATTTCCAGTAATTAACCTCCTGTTCAAATCTCAGCCAAACATAGGTCCCTGGTGCTGAATAAAAGATATGGTGGGTGTGCATGAGATGCTTCAACATATTTCAAATGGTCAAATATGGAAGTTTTGGCTTAGCTTCTGTTTCAAGATGGGGAAGGACATGCACTCATCTCCTACAAGAGCACCGAAATCGCAACAAGCTGTTGAAAACTGTCCACAGGAGGACTCTGGAGGCCACCCAAAAAAGATACCCCATGTCCAAAGACAAAAAAGAAATTACCACGAGATAGTAGAAGGGGCTCAAGTACAATGAAAATAAATCTCATATCTGCCAGCTGGGAAACCAACAAACTGGAAAACAGTACTACCAAAAATGTTCTCTCACTGTTGGGAAGGTTCTAAGACTCACGTCAGGCTTCCGGGTCTGCAGATCCAGCAAAGGGACTGGGTATCCCCAGGGAATCTGATTCTGAAGGCCAGGGAGCTTTGATTACAAGACTTCTACAGGAGTATGGAAAAGAGACTCCATTCTCAAAAGGGACAAACAAAATCTTGCGAGCACCAAGACGCAGGGGAACTGAGCAGCAGTGACTCCACAGGAGACTGAAGCAGACCTACCTGCTAAAGGTGGAGTCTCCTGTGGAGGTGGCTCAGCAGGGGCTTGCCGTGCGGACAAGGCCACTAGCAGCAGCAATCCTGGAAGGCGCCCCTTGGCGTGAGTCCCCTGGGGGTTTCAGAAAAATCACACTTCATTCATTAATAATGTTTCTCACATCTTTAGTATGAGAAGGGTAACAGTTGGTTTCGGAACTCTTTGTTGGGTTTTGGTCTTTCAGCAGCCATGCAGAGGCTCCAGGAGGTGATATTGCCAGCAAGTATGGACAAGGGACTTTACCGAAACAAGAACTAGGATCCAAGCTGGGACGGCGTAGGACTGGAGAGCAGAAGTCCATTTCACAGCGCCTGCTCTTTCCTTCCTGCCTCTGCAAGTGTTTGATTTTCTGCATTGATATGAGATCTCTATTCTTTCCCTATTATTCGTCTTTGTATTACATCAAAGCATTTTCTACTAATTCTTCTTTCTCAAAGAGTTTTTTCCGAACTCATAGGACTGCTTTTAGAGATATGAAACCCAGAAATTGGAATGCTCTTCAGCATACAGCAAAGGAAAGTTCTCACACTGAAAACACTATGAAACCAGCACCAAAGTTGAAAGAAAATACCTTTGTTGGGGGCCAGCACCTTTCCATGCTGCCCTCCAGTCGCTGTCTCAGGGCGGCTGTCCTGTCTCCTCCCTGAGGGCAGCCACTCCGTGATTCTCAGGGTCCTGATGATTCCTGCCAGGAGCGTGTGATGCTTCTTGTGTGATATGGACTCACTGAATCCAAACAGTAATCCTGTGAAAACTACTCTTATTGTCCCCATATTAGAGAGGAAAAAACTGATCTATAGTGTTTGTGATATTTTTCAGGGTGTCACTGCTGGTAATTAGCAGAGCTGGGATTCAGGTTTTAGAATTTCTAGAGAATTTAAAGAAATTCTTTCGCTTGGGGTCTCCTTTCGCTTGGGCTCTCTTCCTGTGGCTTCCACTCTGACTACACCATGCAGCTAGAAACCAGCACAGAACAGAGCTCCTGTGTGGAGGCAGTGAAGTTACTGTGGAAGGGAGTGAATTGCTCAGTAAGGCAGTACTGAGGAGAAGGCGGGAGGCAGAGTAACAGGAGTCAGGAGCAGCCAGTCAACAGGGTATGGCATCAGCTTTCCTGCAGGAGGTGACTGCTTCCCTCAGATATGTGTATCAACCATTCTTTAATGAGTGGGTATAAATTAGTTATCCCTATGACATCAAGACTAACCATTTTCTACAATTTTGTTATTTCCTTTCTAACGTTTTTTTGGCACCCTCCATAGTTTATAGGATCTTAGTTCCTCAACCGAGGCTCCCTGGAGGAAAAACTCAGAGTCCTAACAATGGCACCTGCAGAAAATTCTCAGAATTCCACCTGTTGACAAATATTTCCTAGAAAATGATAGAAATGTTCCACAGTATAAACTGAACAAATACTATTTTATGATAGGTATATGTAGACAAAATAAGGATTTAGGTTTTCAAAATAAAAACTCAAGAAATTTATCTTGGTAACTATTTAATAAATAAAACAAATAACAATTTTAATGAAATAGGGAAATATATTTTCTAAATGTTGACACAATGTAAACATACACATCTTTTATATGAAAATATAAATATGATGAGATAAAATGTTACATTAACTAAATAAAGAATAAATAAATAACATCAGGGCAGTCATTGCTTATAGATTGAAACCTCTGCATGTGATTACTTTTATATCTACTTGCTTGTTACTAGTGACATGTATTGGTTGAGTTAATTCAATAAATTTGGTGGCTAAAGCAGAATTCAGAGTCTTCTGAAATGACCCCATGTGAGTATACAAGGATGGTGTGGCATCTTAGTCAGTGAGAGTCTTGTCAAGGTGAGTTCAGGTCTCCATCCATCATTCTTAACCTTTCTTGCAAGTTGGTTGATGAAGACAAGGATCTCATGATTTCCAGTCTGACAATTTCCCAGGCGCAGTCGCTGTATCCCTTCTCTTTCAGGTAGACATGGATGCCCTGGAAGTACCTCTTCACGGCCAGGGTGGGGCCCGTCCTTCCCAGGGCAGAGTCTTCCTCTCCCATCACCTGCCCCAGGCATGTGTCCAGGTCATCCAGCTGGTCCAGGAGTCCAGTGCGGAGCTGCTCCAGGAGGGTGGTGTCCCAGGCAGCAGAGGAGCGCTCTGTGTGGAAGAGGTTGATGCTCTGCTGGAGCATCTCATGGAGCACAGAGATGGCCTGGGCCTCCTGGAGCTGGCCGCCCTCCACCATCTCCTGGGGGAAAGCGAAGTCTTTTCTATCCTGCAGACAGAAGCGAGGGGAGAGTCTCCTCATTTGACCCAGGAGCCTGAGGTTCTGGCTACCAACCAGCACATGGTTCTGAGACAGGTCACAGCCCAGGGATCCTCCCGAGCTGTAGCTGACCAGCACCAGGGCCATGAGTAGAGAGAGCACGAAGGCCATGGGGGAGATGCGGCTGCTGCTGGGCTGGCTGAGACGGCGTCTGGGTGAACCCTGAGGTAGGTTCTCTGATGCCAGGCTTTCTAAGCGAGGCCATTAAATAGGGAACATGGTAATTTTCATTTTCTAATTGTTTTAATACACTTTTACTTCCTTTTTTGATTTTCATTTATGTATTCACAATATGATCAAAGAAAATGTCATCAGTTTAAAGTATTAATTGTACCTATTTCCCAATAACTTCAAATGTACCCATCCGATTGGATATGAGTCAATTAAATGAGAACTTTTTTATTATTCAACACTTATACTTAAACTGTTCAACACTTTTCTGCTCAGAGTTTCAGAGCTGGAGAAAGGACATTCAGTGATGGTGTCTCTCACTGGAAGCTTATGTCACAGGATCTAGTGAGTTTCAGTGACTCATTCAGGCAGTTGATTCCACCGGGCATCTCTGTTCCTCTGTCTCTTTCTTCCTCTGAGAACGAAGGACAGTGAGAACCAGGCTCCTCGTTCCGGGAGAAATAGCCTTCTTTCCTTTACTTGAGTATAATTTTTCACTTGGTTTCTACATTCTTTCAGTGACTTGCTGGCCAGGCTTTGTCTTGCTGCTCCTGCTCTCGTTCTAATTCACGTTGAGGTAAGAAAGAGAAAGCGAAGTGAAGAAAGGCAGAGGGGCTGAGCGCTGTCATATTTAGACCTTAGTTTGTTTGTTGTTGTTTCCCTTTGCCACTTTCCTAGAAAGTAAGGCTCCACAGTTGTTTTGTGGGCAAAAAGAAAACTAATTTGACTGTCTGAATATGAATGAAGGGAAGTGGTTTTCCCCGACACGATGATGTCTTCTGAGTTAGCATACTTCAGTGCAGCACAGCTGGGGATGAGGCTGTGGCAGAGGGGCATCATGAGGCCAGTATGAACAACAGAAAGGCTGGGCCATGGCTGCTGCTGACAGAAGCTCAACGAAGGTTAAGTCCCAGGTCAAGTGACTGTCCTTTATTTTTCAGATCAGCTACCTCATTTTTTTTCAATTAATGCACCTAGGATTAGTTTCAGGAGAGAAGGAAGAAGTCAAACCCATCACTTAACAGGAGATGGACAACTAGAATGCCAGTTGCTGGAATACTAACCCTCTCTGGCAGTGTCTTGGAGACCAGCCTTGCTGAGCATCTGTCTAGGTATTAAATCCACTCAGGCAAGGAGAAGATGCTTTGAAAAAAACTAGAATGAAATAGAATTAAATGATTGCAAAATATCCTGAACCTAATCTGGACAATAGTAATTATGATATTAAAAATAATAGCTGAATTTTATTACCTCCTACTAATGGACTAGTCACTTTTCAAGCTCTTTAGAATTTTAACTGAATCCTCTCATTAGCTCTTAGGGTCACACTCACTTATACTCCTGGAGAAAAATATAAATCTAGACAAATGAACTATTCCAATCATAGCAAAGATTCAAGAGCAAACCTTGGGGGCTTTGATTTGTCTGAATGACCCAATTAAAAAAAAAGGAGGGGTGCAAATGAACATGACATAAGGAACCAATGAAATAAGTGATAGGAGGAGAATGAGTTGACAAAGACCCCTTAATCCATTTCAAATGTCAAGGAGTCACGACGTATTGTTTTGTAGGGCCACAGTGTGTGGTCTGAAGTCCGCAAAATTAAGATCTAATCATAAATAGACAAAATCACTATTTAACTGTTGGAAGGGAGTAGGTTGTTCTGCCAGCTAAAAGAGAAGCAGGAGTTTGCTCGTTGTCTAGTGGTTAGGATCCCGCACTTTCACTGCTGTGACCTGATTTCAATCCCTGGTTGGGGAAGTCCGATCACGCAAGCCTCGCTGCATTCTAAGCTTTTATGAGTGGTTTCTTCAATGAAATATAGTAAAATAATTTTATTAACCCTATGAGAGGTAAGCCCTACTTTCTATGTATTTAAACCTCTTGACCTTTCTTGTGAGCTTACGAACAAAGAAAAAGCAGGTAACAGTTTCTCGCCACATGAGTTCTGACATTTCTCATTCAGGATGACAATGAAAATATCTTTCAGCATCAGGTTCTGCAGAATGAAGTCTCTACCCACTGCAGTCCCTGACCTCCAACACGCCCTGATAGGAGTTCAGGGTTGAGATCAGGAACGAGGCACTCTGTGCTCTGGGAAAACTGACACAAGAGGCCTTCTGATCGTTAGATAATTTCCGGAGAAAATTGACGAACCCAATTTTACAACTTCTCATGGGTAGAAAAGCTCTAAAGTCTTTCAGAGAGACATGTGTTCCTCCTGATTCTCAGCCACTTTCTCCCAAGATGTGAGTTTATCTGCACGTCACCCCTTCACCACAGTCGCACGCATACGACCTCCTCTACGTGCGTGGGGCAGTTCCTCAGAGCTGCGGGGAGGCTGTGCTCTGGCCTGTAGTCCTCAGCAAGTCCTCCCAATAAAATGAACTCTCGGGAATCATGTTTTTGGGTGTGTTTTTTTGGGGTTGACAAGGACCCCTTCCAGGAGACCTCCTCAGGTAACCTGCTGTTCTCATTTGAAAGGAAGACACCTGCGTTTCTCACCTCCAGTCCAGCTGGGTCATCCCGGTGTCTACTGACGGAGTCCAGTGAAGAAGCTCTAGTCTATGTCCCAACCTCTGGTCAAGATGTGGGTGTTGAGGAGGCCTGTGCGTGACCAAGATGGAAGTGCACATGTGCTTCCTAGACAGAAGCAGTGAACATTTTTCTCCTTAGCAGGGAGAAACTGGCTAGAATTGTGAAGTAAACCTCAAAGCCTTGTATAGTTATCTTTTAAAAAAATTTCTAGCTCAACCTATTAAACATCATTAAGTAATACTATAGAACTGATGTGAAAAGGTTATTTAGAAAATAATTTGTTAATGAAATGATATTTTTAGCAGTAATATCAGAATGTGTTTTACTTGTTTAGGACCCTAGTCCTCAAGAAGATTTCCAAACCTCTCAGTTCTTTTCAGTTCAGTCGCTCAGTCATGTCTGACTCTTTGAGACCCCATGAATCACAGCACACCAGGCCTCCCTGTCCATCACCATCTCCCAGAGTTCACTCAGACTCATGTCCATCGAGTCAGTGATGCCATCCAGCCATCTCATCCTCTGTCGTCCCCTTCTCCTCCTGCCCCCAATCCCTCCCAGCATCAGGGTCTTTTCCAATGAGTCAACTCTTCGCATGAGGTGGCCAAAGTACTGGAGTTTCAGCTTTAGCATCATTCCTTCCAAAGTAATCCCAGGGCTGATCTCCTTCAGAATGGACTGGTTGGATCTCCTTACAGTCCAAGGGACCCTCAAGAGTCTTCTCCAACACCACATGTACTTTAAACGTTCCCTGAGGGGCTTCCCTGGTGGCTCAGTGGTGGCGAGTCCACCTGCCAACAGGACCACATGCGGTCCTGGAGGCTGCACGTGCTGCAGGACAGTGAGCCTGGGGGCACAGCTACTGCCCTGTGCTCTAGACCCCGGGACCCCACCACCGAAGCCAGTGCACTGGAGCCTGAGCTCTCCAACAAGAGAGGCTCCCACAGTGAGAAACCTGTGCCCCACAACTAGAGAGGACCCACCTTTGCCACAACCAGAGAGAAGTCCATGCGGCAGTGTACACACAGCACAGTGAGAAATGAATAAATGAATAAAATTATTTCAAATGTCCCTCTGACTTTGCATATGACTTACAGCTACTGAGTGCAGTATGCCCCAGCTGGAAAGAAGAGAAAGATGATTGATCCATCAATGTCCTGAAGATTGCCTACATTAAATACATGAATTTCCACAAAGGTTACTTTGAGAAATTGTTATCTTCCAATGTGCATGTTACTAACATATGTACTGCGAGGAAAGCTCTGGCCCACTGTTGCTAAATGTATTAAAAGCCCTGCCTGTGCCCCTTCTATTCAATCTTGTTTGATTTTATTTGTCTCTCAGAGAGGCAAAGACACCAGGATGGAATTTAAGAACTTCCTTGGATTGCATTGTCCCCAGGCACCTCTTGCCCTGCTCTCTGATAACTTGCTGGGTCCTAAGGAAGACACAAGTCTGCAGCTGTGACGGGAGTGACCGTCGCCCCTTCCAGGACTCTGCAGGCTGCTATGGGGTGAGCATCTCCCGTGCTGGGGACACAGCTGGTGGTCAGGCCTTCGTGCTCTGTCTCTGCTCTCAGCATCCACTTCAGTCTTCTCCGTCTCTGCAAAGGAATGTTGTAGAGAAGCACTTGCCTCAGTGCAGCCCATCTGTGTTGTTCTGTGTCCTGAGGACCTGCTGCTGCTCCAGGGAACACTTTAAACATCTCTGTTCTCCTTCCAAGTTCTCAGGCTGCTGCTGACTTTCAACTCCAAGTTTTCGGTGCTTTGGGCTTTTCTCAAATGAGATTCCTGAACCAAGCGAGTTCCTCCTAGTGCAACCAGCACATGGACTAGCCTAGATACAGGCTCAGAGGAGCCCCTGGTGTCTCCACCATTGTTCACTGTGGGGCGAGGTTCCCTCTATTTACTGTGTTTCTCTGGGAGGCTGGACAGTCTGGACCTGCAGTGCTTGGCAGGCAGAGGAGGCAAAGTCATAGGAGAGTGTCTGACAGATCTAGAACTTGCACTCAGGTTCTGCTTTGAGTTGGTGGTTTGTAGTCATAAGGGGAAATTGACAACCAGAAACTGTAATGGAGAAGGACACAGCTGTATAAATGGAGAGGACACCGTCATGCAGAGTGAATGCGGAGAGCACGCTGGGGATTTCTGCACTGGGAGGAAGTGAACGATTGTGATATTTGAGTGTAAGAATAAGATATTCTCCTGACCTCTCGCCAACTGAATACCACGTCTTCAAGCATCTCTACAATTTTTTCCAGGGAAAAAATTCCACAACCAACAAGAGGCAGAAAATCCTTCCCAAGGATTCATCAAATCCTGAAGCATGGTTTGTTTGTGTTTTTTTTTGATCGTTGTTTTTAGGTTACTCTTTTTGAAAAAATTCAGAGTTACAAAAAGCGTTGGAATGGTTATGTTCACTTCAAGTTCCTCAGAGCAACAAACAACACAGCTAGAGCTACAGTATTTTTACTTCTAACATGCAAATCCTAAAGAGGGTTCAAGGAATCGTGAAATGCATTTTTTAATCAAGCTGCCATTCAGGCTTGGTGTTTCTGTTTTAACGAAAAAACAAAGTAAGTCTTTTACAGTAAGAATTTAATAAAAGAAGAAAAATCATAAACTGACTAAATACAAAATATACATTTTCCCAAGTCAGACACGACTGAGCGACTTCACTTTCACTTTTCACTCTCATGCATTGGAGAAGGAAATGGCAACTCACTCCAGTATTCTTGCCTGGAGAATCCCAGAGACGGGGGAGCCTGGCAGGCTGCCGTCTATGGGGTCTCACAGAGTCGAACACGACTGAAGCGACTTAGCAGCAGCAGCAGCAGCATACATACATAATATTTTATCAACAAAATAATTTAAATATTTATAAATAGTTAAATAAATATTAAAATAAATAAATGTCCAGGTAGTTAAATACATAGGTATATCAGCTTCGGCATCGGTGCGGAACCAGCGCCTATAGAATAGAACATCATGCTGCTTAATATTCCAAAAATCATTTGACACACTGATTCAATTCAGGGAGCAATGACAGCAGAAATGAGTCTTCCAC
>NW_024080431.1:91469-136697 GCF_014754425.2 Oryx dammah | reverse complement strand
ATTTCATAGCCTGTGTTTGATTCAAGGAGCACATCTCCAAAATTTCAAAAAATAAGTTACAAAATGACAAGATGAGAAACTTAAAGAATGATTTGGATCAAAGAATTAAAGAGGGTAAGGGTCTTCTCCAGTGACACAGTGGTAAAGAACCTACCTGCCAGTGCAGGAGACACAAGAGACGTAGGTTAAGTTCCTGGGTGGGGAAGATCCGCTGGAGGAGGAAATGGCAACCCAGTCCAGCATTCATTCCTGGAAAATTCCATAGATAGAGGGGCCTGGTGGGCTACAGTCGATGGGGTTGTGAAGAGCCAGACACAAATGAGCACTCACAGCCCACAGTACAAGAGTAACAAAGATAAGGATATGTTTCAGAGGAGACGTATTTCTAAGGAAATGCTTTCTGCTTATGTTTTGGGCTTCCCTGATGATTCAGACATCTGGTAAAGAGTCTGCCTGCAATGCAGAAGACCTGGGTTTGATCCCTGGGTTGGGGAGATCCCCTGGAGAAGGAAATGACATCCTGCTCCAGTATTCTTGCCTGGAGAATTCCATGGACAGAAGAACCTGGTGGGCTACAGTCCATGGGGTCAAAAAAGCAATTAACACTCCACCTAAAATGTAGAGGCATAAAAGTTTATAACATATAAGCATACATGTTTGCATGCAAACTTGGATACATACTTAAGACTATGTATTCTTCAATACTTTATTGCCAGTACGAATTTGGGTGACATTAACTTAAGTAATAATAAAAATAGCTCACACTGACATATTCTTTAATATGTGGTAGGCAAAATTCTAAGAACTTCATGCATGCTGTGTGTGTTAAGCCACTACAGTCATGTCCGACTCTTCGCAACCCCATGGACAGTAGCCCTCCAGGCTTCCTCTGTCCATGGGATTCTCCAGGCAAGAATGCTGGAGAAAGTTGCCATTATCTTCTCCAGGGGATCTTCCTGATCCAGAGATCAAATCTGGGTCTCCTGCATTGTTGGCAGATTCTTTACCACCTGAGCCACTAGGGAAGCCCCCAAGAACCTCTGCATGTCCATTTTCAGATTGACTTTTACATTTTTACAGTAACCCTATGATGTAAACCACCAGGGCTTCCCCTGGTGGCTCAGAGGTTAAAGTGTCTGCCTCCAACTTGGGAGACCTGGGTTTGATCCCTGGGTCAGGAAGATCCTCTGGAAAAGGAAAGGGCAACCCACTCCAGTAGTCTTGCCTGGAGAATCCCATGGATGGAGGAGCCTGGTAGGCTACAGTCCACGGGGTCGCAAAGAGTCAGACACGATTGAGCGACTTCACCTTCACCTTATTATGTAAATAATTCTATTCTCAGATTGTAAGTCTTAAGCACAGAGAATTTATTTATCAAAAGTAACATAGAAAGAGCCAGGGCAGGGATCTGAACCCAGACATCCAGCTGTGGAGTGTCTTCTACATATAATTTTTATTTTGGATGACAATCAGCCTGTCTAAGAAGGAGCATATGCTCTTAACCTTGGTCATAAAGCTGAAAGAGCCCTTTATTGAAGGTGGGGATGGGAGAATAATAATTGTAATAGTTTCTGTTGTAGCATCTAACATATCCTAATCAAGCACTATACTTAAAACTTCATATACATTGTTTTATGAACTGATAAGTAAAGTATGCTTAGGTCCATTTTACAGATGGGTAAAACTGAAATTCTTTTCTAAGATCCTCAGGAACTTTCCTAAAATCACACAAGTAGTGGTGATAGATCCAGACTCTAATGTAGGTGTGTCTTATTGCAAAGTTCGTTTTCTGGAAACTATTTGCTGCTTCTTATGGAATTAGTATTGGCATTCAGAAGATTTGAGAGCCAACAGTTATACATAATTTCTAATGCAAGGACCATGGCTACCAAGGGCATCTCTAGACTGTATCTGAATGTATTTGTGGAACTGCCACAATTATAGAAGAAGGCAAGATTTGTGGTTTTGATGCTAAAATAATGGTATGTAGGAAAATTTAAGCTGCAGGGGGGGTGAGGGTGGATACTGATCCAAAATATCAAGAATGTAAGTTACCATGCAGAACATTGCAAGTAAAGACAGGTACATGCCCTTCACAGTCTCTCACTGTGGTAGCTGAGCCTGACAGAAATGTCACAGAACCAAGTGGGAAGTGAAATGGCTTGAATCTTCACTTCCAGAAAGGGAAGAGGCCGTAGGACACTGGTATAAACTCAGAAATTCACAGTCTTCTTTTAACATCTTTACATCATGTCCCTGTTTTGAAACCATTACACAATGTGGTGATTTTTCTCAAGCCAGAGTGTTCAAAATGGAAATACGGACTGCATTGGCTGGAAATGTAAAGTCACAGGAGGTGGTGAAATATACTAGGTAGAGAAGCACTGAATCCCTTGCCTTATAGCAAGGTAGTCTGTGGCAGAGTTTCAGAACATAAGTTTGAAGTCCAAACAGTTCAAACCCAACAAAGCACTTTGGACAAGTAACTACTCTAAGCCTAATTTTTCTGTCAATCAAGAATAATAATAGTACTTACCTAGGATCCATGGCGGAGAAGGCAATGGCACCCCACTCCAGTACTCTTGCCTGGAAAATCCCATGGACAGAGGAGCCTGGTAGGCTGCAGTACATTGGGTTGCACAGAGTCAGACATGACTGAAGTGACTTAGTAGCAGCAGCAACAGGATCTGTGGAAGTGAAAAAGAAAAATGAATATGGAGTGCTTAATTTAGTGTCTGATGAATAGTATGTGCTCAGTAAGTAGAGCCCAGTATAATTATTAGAAGAAGCTTTAGGATACAGAATCAGGAATCACACCTGCCTCTCTAAAGGCAGATATGTTTGAAGGTTTTTACATTGTGACCTGTCTTTAAATTATTACACCCTATATGGTGACCATGATTCAAACCTGTAGAATTTACTGTCCACATCTGCTTCTTCTAAGTTAGCCTTGGTTTACTTACATCTTAAACAGGGACAATGACAAGGATAAACTAACTCCTGAGGTTGTTGTAAGAACTGAGTGAATTATGACAATAAAGCACTTTGGACAGTACCAGCACATGAATGGCCAACTTGTCTATTTTAAAGTCCAACCTGAAGCTTGAAATGGGATGTTTCTGGCACAGAAATCTCTCAGAGTCTGATGTCTTATAGTTCCCCCTTTGGAAATGGGAGTTCTTAGAAAGGACTGGTGCCACTGTTGGGTAATCATAATCCATTTAGCAGCCCCTTGCTTAACCTGGTGCATTTGTCTTAGGAAGTATGCAGTGGTGGAATTAAAATAGAGCAAAAGGAAACAAGACTAGATCAAATGAACTAATCTAGTAATACTCTGCGGTGTCCATCAAAGGTTACAAGTTGTGATTTTTCCCCATCAGGAAAGAAACGAAAAACCTATCAAGGGTTTACAAGTCACCTATAAGTGAGGAGACAATAATGGAAGAGGTGTTTAATGAAGGAGATGCTTCTAAAATCTGATGAAACTCATGTTGGGATTCTGCGGTCTACCACCTCAGACCAACAGCAGAATCATCTGAGAAGCTTTTAAAAAGTTCTGTAGCCTAACCTACCCCAGACAAAACAGAAGGTTTTCTGTGATAGGATCTGCATTATCAGGTTGTTGGTATGTTGGTTGGTTTGTTGTAAAGCTCCCCAGGGCCTTTCAATGGTAAGACAAAGTTACAAAGTGGGTCATATAAAAGTTCTAGTAAGGCAGGTTCTAGGATAGAGACAGAATGACAAAGGGCAAGTGCTTGAATTGGGGGGAGTGGTTCTATTGTCTCTAAAACTGATGTTCAACATTAATAGCTCACTTAGCTGCTGTCTATATCTGGTGGTAAAGCAAATTAACTCAAATGCAAACAGCTTATACATTTATTTCAGTCCCTAGTGATGCTCTAATAGCTAATTACAATGAAAATAAGTCATCCTGTGTGTAAATATACATGCAATTCTTCTAGTTAATTGCTTGGAGCTTTCATTTTGTCCACAATCCCAAGTGGAATAGCAGTTTTTTTTCCCCTTAAGTAACAGACAACCTGGGTGGCCTTTAAAAATGTGTTCAGCGTGACTATTGTCTGTTGTAATTTCTTAAATCAAATTTATTAGATAAAATAACCCTACAAATAATGTTAGGTTAATATAGGTTTTTCTCTGGTCACGCATCTTTCTGTCAAAGGAAGCACTGAATATTATAGAATTTCGTCCAATAAAAAGGGTGGGTGTGTCTCAGTTCCCAGTCGGAGATAATATTTGCAGTCACAAGTACTTGGGACCTCAGTCCTAGACCTTGAAATTATTCTCATAGGCCTTAAAGCATTTATATCTGTGTCCAGTAGGGATGGCATAGTCCAAGGAAATAAAACCCCTTTCTACAGAGCATCCCAAAAAGTACCTTGTAAGGACAGCTGGAATGTTGAGATGACAAGTAATGTAAGACCATCTTGAAATCTTTAGTGCCCTTTGTAAAGAAAAAATGAAGACTCTATATTGTCTTCTCTCTTTCTTCCTTAAATTCATCAAAATCATTTTTAGATTATGTATTTACATTGGTCAAAATGGAAAACACGATGCAAAATAACACACTATTTCATCTGTGCCATCAGCATCTTCCCCAACAAACCCCTCTACAAACCCAAGGAAAGTTAGGGGCAACAACCAGTGGAGTCAGCTGCAATTTAGAAGCAAGACAACATCTCACATGAATGTATTTTAAATTCTTGGTTTACACCTATTCTTCTCTGATGTGAATATTTTCATATTAGACTCAGAACAAAGGTATGGTGGAGAGTTACAAAATTACTTAATAAAAGCATCTAATGAAAATTAAATGTATTGCATAGGACATTTAAAAAATGTCTGTAAATGGCTATTATATGATATAAACTTCCAATATTATATGTAATATATATCAAGTGCTTTGTTATAGCAAATACTTGTCTAAAGTAGGTTTTGTAATCACAACACAGCATGCATAGGCAGGAGACAGACATTCTGGAATATCAGTCTAGTGTGCACACAACATACACACACAGGCCCCCCAACAAAAATAGAACTAAAGTCTAATATATAAATTGCTTCATAATGGATGTTTATTCTATCAACAATAATTTTAATAGTTAGATGAGCTCTGACGAACACTTGGATCAAAATTTCCTTTAGTAGTGTATGTGAAGAAAGAGGTGATGCATTGGTTAATGTTACATGTCAATATATTAATGTTAAAGTTCAACAAAATTGTACAAAAATAAAGTGAATTATTTATTCTTTGCAGAGAAAGTATACTTTCAATTAAGGTGATGTATGCGTTTAAGCACATTATTGAAACAGGCAAAATATTTATGAGATCAATTTTAAAAATCAGTACTGTAAAAAATGTTTTCCCAGTGGTTATTGGCCAACAGTGGTCACAGTTCAAAGACTATATTGTCCTATCTGGCTTCTGAATGATCTTTCTCCCTTCACCAATTCTATTTTTTATAACTCTTGTTTCATTTAAATCCTCAATTTCTTAGGGATTTACCATCACTCTCTCAAACATTGTTTTCAATCTCAATATAATTTTGCTCTGCCTCTTGCATTGTTTCTCCAAATACTCTTCTTGTTAAACAAGGGCTTCTTTTTCTAGAATTTTTATTAGGAACAAGTCAATGTTCCTTCTCAAAATATTTGCAAGTGACCTGCCTTCAGAAGACAAAAGAAATCTTCCTTAAGTTGAGAGGAAATGAAATAAGACCACCCATATGCTTTCAAAACACTCAAGAGATTTCATGGCAGAATATACATTTGTTTTAAAGTACAGAGCATTCTTTAAAAAAGAAAAAAACTTTGCAGTGTGAATTTAAGCAAAGTACAAGAAATAGCTGAACTCTGCAAAAGTTCTAAAATGAATAGTTGACTACTTAAAGGAAATAGATGTTATAAATCAGATTGTGGAATTCTTTTTTCAAGAGTGAAAGACGAGAGAAGTGGTATCAAAACTTTAGATGAATTGGAAGTTATCTTCATGAAACCACATGTAAAAGCCACAAAAAATCTCTTAGAAAGTTAAAGAGTAAGTATTCTTTTTGTTAAGCCTCCTTCCTTTTCTGTGTATTGCTTTTTGTTTGTTTTTTAATTGTATGAATTCCCTGATCACTGAGAGATGGAATAAGTTATGGGATGCTGGGAAAGAGGCTGGGAGCACATAGAACTGATACTGCACAACTCGCTTTGCATGGTCTGGTCTGCAACACCTGCCAGTCAGTTCCAGTTTCTAGCCTTTGAGGGAGCAAACAGGGGAGCCTGTTTGACTGGAGAGAGAAAAAGTTTTGATCAACTTAATTGACAGTCATCATGTGATTGCATCTTCTGGTTGAAGAAGATATTTGGGGTGTAATTTTCCAGAACACTACTTTTACTTTCACCCTCTTTAGCTACTTTGGTTTAGTTGTTTGTTCCTGTAACTGTGGCTCAGTCATGTCCTACGGTATGCCAACCCCATGGACTATAATCCTCCAGGCTCTTCTATTCATTGGAATTTTCCAGGCAAGAATACTGGAGTGGGTTACCATTCCCTTCTCCAGGGGATCTTCCTGACCCAGGGATCAAACCTGGGTCTCCTGCCTTGCAGGCTAATACTTCACCATCAGAACCACTAGGGAAGCCCCAACATTAAACTAGTATAATGATATATAGATATCAGTGAAGAAAAGAAAAGGCCAATGAAGCTAGAAGTATTTTGTTTTTCTTATTTGATAGACTCTTCTGTTAAAAGGAGATTGTGATTTTTTTCCTCTCCCCATCGATACAATATAAATAAGCAAAAGTCCACCCTTATTAGAAACAAAACCTCTTTGAGCCTTTGCTTCTCAGAATTATTATAAAGTAAAAATGCTTGAAATCCCATAATGCAGATATTGCCACCTCAAATGCAGACAGGATGCAGAAAATTAAGAAATAACCAAAGTGACCAAATGGGAGACAGAAGGGAGTGGTGAAGACTGTGATAAACAAGGGAATACATGCTAACTCTCAGTAGGAGGGGGCTGCCCGTCAGTTTCATCACCAGCTAGTTATTCCCCTGGGGGCATAATGGCCCAAAGTTGCCAAACATTTTGATAATTTTCAGAGAAATCAAAAAATCTAGATTCTTGGGTGAAGTTTTAGTCTAATTCAAACTTGTGAAAACCTGAAAGTTAGCCAGTATTGAATGAGTCAATTTTTATAGGCAGTCTGAGATCAGTGGTCAAATACACATAATGTATTTAATGAAAGTACCTTCTTAGTCTCACTTTTATTTGATTATGAATTAAATAAGTAAATTATTGAGGATGTTCCATTAAAAAAAATTCAAAGAAACATAGAACTTCAGTGTCATTTGTTTGTTTTGGAATTGCAGCAAGACAGTATTAATAACATTTGTGGTCTGGCCAGCCTAGATGAAAAACATAACTTTGCAGCATTGAGGGATCCTCTGGGCCCTGGTGGCAGTCTGATGGATCAACAATAGCTGAAAAAGTACATTCAAGTAAAGAGAAAGACTGTTACAGATGCTGTGCTATACTTGGTCGCTCAGTCGTGTCCGACTCTTTGTGACCCCCTGGACTGTAGCCCGCCAGGCTCCTTTGTCCATGGGATTCTCCAAGCAAGAATACTGGAGTGGGATGGCATGCCCTCCTCCAGAGGATCTTCCCAACCCAGGGACTGAACCCAGTTCTCCCGCTTTGCAAGTGGATTCTTTACCGTTCACATGCTAATCCAAAGTCTTAATGGAAAATAGACCATCCCAGAATCTGACAGCATGGAATCTCAAACTGCGAGTTAATGAGCACTTTGATGAAGGAGGCCAGGTGGACTTGGAGATGAACTACCAATCTTTGGTGCTCCTCTGGGCATCTGTTCAAAATGCCATTTTTACTAATTGCTAGTCACATGACAAATAGCCTAATGTGGAACCAGCAGGTGATGCAAAATTGCAGGGCAAAGAAATTGCAGCACATAACACAGCATAGTCTTGTGAATGTAGAAGCAAATGAAAACTAAACTAGAAAAGCACAGTTTGGGGAATAAAGTGCAAAGACCTGCATACAACAAACGTTGGATTAATCAAATGAAATAACACAGCCAATCAGATGGAAAAAATAAAATAAAATAAACCCAGCACTGAAGAAATCGGTGATTAGAAACAAGAAGTGAAAGACACAAAGGAATAGCCTCAGTGAGAAGCTGAACCCAGGAATCTGTTGGAAAATACAAAACTTATTTGAAAAACTTTCAAGGTTTATAAAGGAAGCCTGTGTGCAAGGCCCCCAATCCGTCAGCAGGCAAATCTCCCACTGGAGAAAGAAATGGATTTCTTTGGCTTCCAACTCAGTGGGAAGAAATTGGACCCTCAATACGTAAAGTTCACAGTTAATATATCTTTCCTGTTTCATGTTGCATGTTTCCACTACCATTTATTGAGTACCAGGATGCTGCCTACAAGAGGATACAAATCATTGCCTTGCAACTGTGGCCAAGAGAAAATTGTCCAAATGATTACACCCTCATACAGGTGGTTCAAAAATGAGCATGAGAAAAAAATATATATGTTTATGCATGCTACATTTTAAAAGATGGCAAACAACACCACTGCCTGTTCAGACAGAGTCTTGTAAGGGTCTCCAAAGACCAAGAAGTCTGAGCCTTTGTTATGTTTCTTTCAGAGTGCCTGCTGTATTGTAAGCACAGTGAGGACCTGAGTCTTGTCCTTATTCACTGATGCCATTTAGACCCTCATGCGGTGCACAACACATAGCAGGTATAAAAAAATTTATGGAATGAAAAGTAAATGAAGTAAAAAATGAATTAAACCAAATAGCACAACCTTGCCTAATAATAACTAGTAAGTGATGAGTGGGCTTCCCAGGTAGCTCAGCTGGTAAAGAATCTGCCTGCATTGTGGGAGACCTGGGTTCGATGCCTAAGTTGGGAAGATCCCCTAGAAAAGGGCATGGACAGAGGATCCTGGCAGGCTAAAATCCGTGGGATCTCAGAGAATTGGACACAATTGAGCACAGCAGAAATGATGACTAACTGTTATCAAATCAGGTCTTGCTGCACACCACTTATAAAATCAGTACTCACAAATGTTGATAGAAAGGAAGTTTGCTTTCAGAGTGCCCACAATCTGGGGAAATAGTGGTCTCAGTATCCCCCAAAATCTACCTCCAAAGATTCTATACAGCCCTGGAAGCTTTTAAAGGGAAACAGAGAAGTTACCTCAGTTTATCACTGAGATGGAGGGTCAGATTAGTTGCCATCCCCCATTTTATGCAGGTTTGTTGACTCCTTGTGAACTTTCTTTAGGTGCAAACTTGTTCACACAGTTTGTCTGAGAGATTATTCAAGAAGAAACTAGGGAAAATCTCTAGTCATCTATTAATTGCTTATTCTTCATTCCTACTTCTTTGAACTATGAAAAGAACAAAAAAGTTAGGCAAAGTATTATGTGATCAAAAGGTAGGAATGGTGTGTTAGGACCAGAGATGAGTAGAGCTTGGTGTGCTTGATTTAAGGTTACTGTCAAGACAAAGTGTCGCCTCCTGCAGAGAGCTCTTTGCTACAAAGAACTTTTTCCTGCCAAAATCTGCTCCCATAATTACTATGCCTCTAGCTCCTCCAATGTTTCTTAAGATGATTTTCAGGTTACAGAGGAGGCATCTGAGGCTAAGAAACTGTGAGGGACTGAATTGAAGTCACATGACTACTAATGAGTAGCAGAAGTGAACTCTAAAAGGGTACTGCTTTCTTTACACCATTCTGTTTAGCTTCGTAAATAATAAACTTCGGGGGAGTGGTTTAAGCTAGTCAAAATAATGCAAGACTTAAATCCAGGTAATTTACTCTAATCCATCTGCCCTTATAACCAAAGTTGCCATAGCTGCTTTGTTTTCCTCGCCACAGCCCCAGAAGACGGTACCTATTTTAGCCTGATCAGAAGCCCCCAGCACACTCTGGCTATGTAATAAATGTTGATGTCAGAGCTGCCATAAGAACCAGAAGTCATTTCTTTTTATATCAAGATGCAAGCCACCGTCTGGAGGACCAGATATGCCAATCTTAATTTGAAGCCAGATTTTCAAATCTGACTCCAATGCAAGGGAAATGCTTATCAGCATTCACACTGAAAACTTGGGTCACTCTGCCCAGCAAACATTCATTTTGTCAGGACCATCTTTCATGAGTGAAAGCAAATGAATTCTGCAAACAGCTAGAGCCCATTTCTGTATTAGTTCAGACTCCTGTTTGACAAGGGTAGAAACTCACTTGAGCAAGAATGAAACACAAGAAAGAAATGTATCATAACGGTATAGAATATCTCCTTGAACCTAAAGGAAGGAATGCATCGAAGACTCAGAAATAGACCAAAGATGGGGTTACCTCCTCTCTCTATCCCTCTACGCTGTAAACTAGTTTTTGTTTTTGTTAACTTACGTAGTTAAACATGGTCACCCCTACAACTTCTGTGTTGAAATCCAGTCATTCAAGAGATCAAGCAAATGGGTATAAGAATTCCATGTCCCCTTGATCTATTTTGGTCAATTACCCATTCCTGGCCAATCAGCTAAAGAGGTAGGGGTCATATTTTATAAAATATGATTGCCTATACTGTAGCCATATAAACAGAGCAAACAGGGAGGGGCTTGTCTTTGTAAGGAGGAGGGGACTGAGAGAGAGTGGATTTTGAGCAGATTAATCATTCTCTGTTGCCCTCTGTACTATTATGTATATGCACTTAGAGAAACATCCCTATGAGATACAATTACATACAGAGTAGAATTGGAATGGAGAGGTTACTGATTATAAAGGTTTGCACAGATTAATATTTATTAAAATTAACTGGATCTTTGAACACTCTAGAATTCAGTAAGCCTTAATGCATAAAATGACTATTAAAAATTCCCACATCTGTTCTGTATTATGTAACTCCTCTCTTCCTCATCTATTTCTAGAAATCACCACACTGTGTCAGCATCATGGTAGGCATGCACCATATGATTCTGTATTGATGAGAGTCACCTACTTCCAGGTCTTCTAGTTACATTACTTACTATGCTTCCAGGTGAGGTAAAACTTTCTAACCTTGCTAGGAACTCCACTTCAGCCTTTTCTAATTTTCTCAGTGATCCCAGGAGTTCTGTCTTTATCTGTTCCATACGGATCTCATTACTTTCAATATCTCTTTTCTTCCTGCCTGCAAAATCACCCTCCAGGTGAAGAGTTTTAAAAAATTCTTTACCACCACCCTTTTCTTGTGATGATGGTACAGTTGACTCTCCATAGACTAATCACAGTTCAGAATCATTGTATGTGCGGATAGATTTATGTGGTGTTGAGCTTATCACAACCAAATCTTTGGGGAAGAAGATCCCCTTTTGACATAACTCTACTAGGAATTTTGTTTGTTTGTTTCTCAGAGCTACCAACTGATCTGTAATCCTCTCAACTATAAAGAGCCTTTTGCCTTCTGTTTTTCATTTAACTTTTTGATCAGCTAATGTCATCTAGGGCAAGAACTTCCTTTTGTTCAAGAAAGAACTGCTTTCCATTGTGAATTCTACTCTAGATGGTGATATTCTCATGTGGTAATGTCTAACAGGACTTTCTAGTACTGTGGAAATAATTTCTATTTTGATGGATATAGTTAATTAAAATCATGTATTCTGGCTTACCTACATAAAGTAAGTACATGTTTGTAATCAACTCAATGAGTATATACTGTGTGCTTATGCTGTGCAAGTCACTGGGCAAAAAAAATTAAAAAAAAAAAAAAATGAAGATGACTCAAATGTTGTCCTGTCACTTTAAGGCAGTCACGATCTATACAGTCTATCTATAAATAAGTCTAATCAACTCTCTTGTCTGGAAGAAGTCAATATGAGATTAATTCATAGACAATTTCCAAGGATTACTATGAATCATTCTTCCTGATTGAACTCAATTCATTAAAACAAATATAAGGTTTGCTTCTTCATGGTCCACTTCCCAACGGACAATAATAACTCTTATTTTTTGAGTTCCTTCTATGTGTCAGGCTCTGTGCTAAGTACATACATACATACACATACACATATACAAGTGATTCAAATATGCGACCAAGTTTGAGACCCTTGCTGTAGCTCATTTTTATACATACATATATGAATCCACAAAGGGATTCTAAGGCATAGTCAAGGGTGAAACCTTAGCTTTTAGTTCCACTAGTCCAAAATGAATGAGAATCTCTGGACAAGCAGTTAGGCATCTGTATATTTTAAAACCTACCAGAGACTGGTGCCTGAGTGCCTGAGAACTGTTAACGTGATGATGTTTTTCCATCTATCTTTCACTCCATTTCACACTTTGTCTCCTGGTCTTCAGTGGAACATGAACCTTTGAGTTTCACTGCTGGGGTCCAGCCCCGGTGGATACAGGGTGATTCAAAGGCGGGGGGATGGCATCGGCGTCTTTGGAAAAATACATATTTAATTACAGATATAGAGAGAGATTAGAAACGGATAGTGTAGTAGGAGAATTAGTGGAGAAAAGAGGCTGAATTTCAGCCAGAGAAACGGGAGCAAGAAAGAAGCGACATGGTGGAATCAGTCTTTCCGGAAACTGATCCGATTTCTTTATTTTTGGCTTTGCTTATATACCTTTTGTTACACATAGGGATGAATACAGAGTCACGCGGGGGTCTTAGGGATATTACATCATCTTCTGGCCATGAGTGAGACCTGCTGACATTCTATGACCCTTTCTTTCTGATAACCAAAAACCTTATTTCTTCCAAGGGTGGTTTTTTCTTAAACCAGGCACCACCCTCCAGATAAAGCTGCATTCCTATAGGATGAGGGTGTAGTGAGTTCCAATCAAGAAAGGAATTTATTTAACCCAAAGTTAACAGGAATAATCTTAAAGGTTAATACCTATCTGTCCTATGTGCTTAAAGGTTACTACTTATTTCTCCTATATGTTAGTTATATTCATTATAAGGACAGGGAATATGGAGATTTAGCAGCAAACATCAGCCCAACAAATGAAAATCCTTTCACCAATGCTCCCCTTAAGATCTATCTAGTCTTAAGATAGTGATAAGGTTAAATTTTTACATGGCAAGGACACAGGGATTTATAATAAAGTACAGTGATCTATTACAAAAGAGAAAATCCATTAACTCAAAAAGTCTAGTATTGCTAACATAAAAAACTACTATATTTCCTTTTCTATATTCCAAATACATTGATTAATATATTCCTAGATGCCTAACGATGTGGAGGCCTGGCGGCAATCTTTGACTCAACAATGAGAAAAGCCCTATGCTAATTAAGACTATCAAAATACTCCAAAACTCTCTGTGCTGTTTATGGTTGCAGCAGAAAGGTTTGACCTGAGACATCCTTGTCCCACCCAAAGCAGGGAATTAGCAGCAATCATTGACACAACAAATGAAAAACCCTTCACCAATATAATTCCTAACCAACCCATTATACTGATAATTTCTAACTCCCCAAAAGAATTTGCCTTTAATAAGTCTAAAACATCTCATGCCTCTCAGGTTGGGAGGCTGTAAACAATCACATGTGGCCAGACGAACCTATACAGGTGGGCTAGATAACCTTCAGAGGAGTTCTTAAGCCAAAACACTCTTGTCACACCCAGGAATTTTTATTGCCTTGGAGCTGCACGTTTACTCCTTCTCTGAGAGAAATGGTTATGGGGGAGAGCCCCCCGTAAAGTCAGAGGTGTAGGCAAGAGCATAAAAAAAAACAGACTCTGGTTTTGGGGTAGATGCTCGGGAACAGGGGGTTTCCTGAGGCTTGATCACGCCTTTGCTATGCCAAGCCTCTTTCCTCATGACCTTTGCCATGGGCAGAGTTCCTCACGCTGGCCCCCAACATTTCACATTCTCATTCTCTGTCAATTATATGACATTCTTGAGTGGGAAAAGGACAGCTCTGTGCAAAGGTTAAGTGCTTCGACATTTAACCTTGGAATCCACTATCTTGGGGCTATATCCTAGCACTGTAATTTACTGTGTGAGCTTAGGCAAGTTAACCTCTCTGAACCTCTTGTTCCTCATCTGTGAAATGAAGATAGTCATAGTGCCTGGGATTAAATGAGATAATGCATGCAGCTAGGCTGTTATGAAAAACAGGGAAAGAATGGCCCTCCACATTTTTTTTTCCAACAGAAGGAAAAATCTTTTGCCTATTCTTTCAAAAATGTTTCCAATGAATATTAAAAACTGTGGTGTTTGCCTAGAAAAAATCCTTGTCAGAGTGAAGTCCCTGGTTAGTTATCATGTATGTTCTTGTTTTTTTAATTTTTATTTACTTATGTATTCTGCTGTGCCAGGTCTTAGTTGCAGCACAGGGGTCTGTTAGTTGTAGCAGGCTGGATCGTTAGTTACGATGTGCTGACTCTTTGTTGTAGCATGGCACCTAGGCTCTAATTCCCAGACAGGGATCCATCCTAGGTCCCCTGCATTGGGAGTGTGGAGTCTTAGCCACTGGACCACCAGAGAAGTCCCCTATTACGTGTTTTGAAATGAATGGTGAACTATCATACATTGTTGCATTTTTTCTTTTATATATATATATTTTTTTCAAGTAACAATATTCCACAGCAAATCTTATTTTAAAACTTTTAATTGGTGGATAATTGTTCTACAGGACTGTGTTGGTTTCTGTCATACATCAATATGAATCAGCCATAGGTATACATATGTCCCCTCTCTCTTGAGCTTCCTCCCACCTCCCAGCCCATCCTACCCATCTAGATTTTCACAGAACAGGTGATACAAAAATCATTCTTAAGGTTCTCTTTGGCCTAAATAATTTACAGCAGCCCTCTGCACCCTTATCAATGTCATTATGAGTTCATTATCCTTTAAATAATTTCACAGCAAAGAGAGAACATACGGTGAATTTTGAGTTACAAGTAGAATGCCTCTGCCAAAACCTGTGTAAGGATGGTAGAAATCAAAGGCAAAGCTAATTGAGGCTCTTCCAAAATTTTCAAGACAGCCTGATCATTATAAATATGAGTGGTCCATTTTCTCAAAATTGAACTACATTAGTGTTTTGTTTGAACTTCAATTTCAAACTGGCTTTTTTCCCCCGGCATTTAATTACATTCTGATAGAGGAGTCTCTTCCCAGGTGGCACAGTGGTTAAAAAGAATCTGCCTGCCAGTGAAGGCGATGTGGATTTGATCCCTGGGTCAGGACGATCCCCTGGAGAAGGAAATGTCAACCCAATCCAGTATTCTTGCCTGGAAAGTTCCGTGAACAGAGGAGCCTGGTGAGCTACAGTCCATGGGGTTGCAGAGTTGAACAGGAAGAGCACACACATACAAAGGAATAGGTAATAGTCAGTGCTGTAGTGAGTGGTTAAGAAAACAAACTCCCAAACCTGAGGACCTAGGTTCGTATCATGACATTTCAGCTTCTAAGCTGTGTAATTTGAAGCAAGTTACTAACACCTCTGGGTCTGTTTGTGCTGTAAAATTGGAGATATTAATAGTAGAATGGTTCCTATCTGATGACAACTGAATGAATTAATCTCAGTGAAGCGCCTAGCACAGTATGTGGCATATTGTAAGTAATTTCAAATATTTGATATGGATGGTCAGTCCTGGGTGTTCATTGGAAGGACTGATATTGAAGCTGAAACTCCAATACCTGGGCCCCCTGATGCAAAGAGCTGATTCGTTTAAAAAGACCATGATGCTGGGAAAGATTGAGGGCAGGAGGAGAAGGGGAGACAGAGGATTAGATGGATGGATGGCATCACTGACTCAATGGACATGAGCTTGGGTGAACTCCAGGAGTTGGTGATGGACAGGGAGGCCTGGTGTGTTGCGGTTCATGGGGTCATGAAGAGTTGGACTGACTGAGCGACTGAACTGGAACTGGATTCATAATATTACTATTAAACATATCTCTTAAACCATTGCAAATTACAACCTCTGAGCCAAATCCAACTCACCTCCTGTTTTTCCAAATAAAATTCTATTTGAACACAGTCCCATCTTTACATGTTGTCTCTGGCTGCTCTTGTGCTTACATGGGCACATTGAGCAGTTGAGACAGAGACCACTAGGCACCCAAAGCCTAAAATATTTACTATTTGGCCTCTAGCTGTTTAGAGAAAAAGTTTGCTGACCTCTGCTATAAGCAAGAGACTATGCTAAATTTAATCCCCACAACATGAAAAATAATTTCTTTTTATAACACTATGTGGTTACTATGTTATCCCTATTTTGCATAAGAAGAAGCAGAGACTCAGAATTATTATGTAAGATAGTACACTCACCAGTTACACAGCTAGTAAATAACAAAATTGGAACTTAAAGCATTTTTATGACTCCAAATACATGTCTCAGATGAGGTTATGTAGTTCTTTAATGATATGTGCCAACTGTGATGGTTCCTAGTTACTTTGCTTACTTTGTGTCTAATCTCATATGTGGATGACACAGAGTACATATTTTAAAAGTCCATCTTCAAGACAATCAGTTCCATTTCATCCATGTCGTGAACTCCTGCAGGTTGCTATGCTTGATCTAGTCTGTTTTCCCATCTCCATCTTTGTTGACATCCAGCTTCCCATTCTGGGAGGGAAATATTTGCCTTCACCAACAGCGTTGCCTGCAGACAACCAACTGTGCCATTGATGGGGAGGGTTGTAGGCTGTGGCTTAATTTCCTTTTGGCTGCCCTGTAGGTAGTTAGGTGTAAGCCAATTGAAATGCCAAGTGTCTGAAGCTTTGTCTGCCAGAAGCTTATTTTGTTGAAGAAGCTTTGATTTCCCTTTGATTCACTTTTGAAAGATGTTATATGCATAAGAATTAAGTCCTAAGAGCAATGTCACATGAGATCAATTTGCAAGACCCTTTAGTTTAGAAAGAAAGATCATTCTCTAGTGTCTATGTTGGTTTGATATGGAAATACATACACTTGCCCTACATCTTGATTGCCAGTGTGCTCAGAATTTGCTTTGTAAAGTCATGCATTAAATCCATACTCTCTGCACCTTAATGTTCCTTTTTGGCATCTGCATATAGATACTTTCTAAAGGATGAAGACCTTAGGCCCAAGAAGAATATGATGGAATAAATCTCAAATCTATGCCTTCATAAAGCCATCTTTGTTGTTGACTGAAAGCAGGACTGAAAATTCTGGTGACTATAAATCCAGACAGTACACTTCTGCTGATAATTAGGTTTCTTACAGATCTGAGATCCTCTGTGCTAGACTCAAAACGACAGTTGGTAGTTCATTTTGCAAAAGGGCTTATTCCAAAACTCTAAGAAAGACATTATTAGATTGCCAAGTGATTTTGGAGTTTTCCAGTTACATAAAAGCACCTCCTCAGGATCTTTTTGCTTCATAAAATGTTTATAAAGCCTAATTAGCATTTATTTGTCGTCACTATGCATAGAAGTTGCCTGGATAGAACTATTTAATATAAAAAATGTATATTAAATAGTACTATCTGGGCAATTTTTATAAACAATTATTTTTTTTTTTAATCAGAGGTTAATTACTTTACAATATTGTGGTGGTTTTTTCTTTACATCGACATGAATCAGCCACAGGTGCACATGCGTCCCTCGATCCTGAAGCCCTCTCCCACCTCCCCCTCCACTCCATCCCTCTGGGCTGTCCCAGAGCACCAGCTTTGAGTGCCCTGCTTCATGCATTGAACTTGCACTCCAGGCAACTTTTGTGTGTAGTCATTCATGTCACTGTACCATGGAAATCGTATGCCTTAGTGAAGAGTCTTGGTATGATTTTACCCTGCAGTCAACCTTCAGTGGTCACACTGCATCATCGACTCAGTGCACATGAATTTGAGCAAAAGTCGGGAGATAGTGAAGGATAGGGATGCCTGGTGTGCTACAGTCCATGGGTTTGCAAAGAATTGGACACAACAACTGAATAACAAACGGTACCTGGCATTATGATGGGTGCTGGGGAAGTAAAAGCATGAGGATATATTAGGGTCATCTGTATGCCCAAACTTTCCTTTCATTTCAAAGAGTCTTCTTTCTTCTCTCACTTAGGATGTCATTTGTGAGTTGTCTGCCAGAGTTAAGGATACCCTGACAGGGTCATCAGTAGTACTTACAGTTTCTAAGAGTGACATGGCAACCTTTGTGTGTGTGTGTGTGTGTGTGTGTGTGTGTGTGTGTGAAGGAGCTCATGGTTGTTTTCTGAAACTGCAGCCTTGGAACATCATTTATACATTATGCGTTTCATTCAGCTCTAGTGTTTATACAAAACAATGATTGTATTCCTTAAACAATCTAAACCCTTTCTGACTATTATCATTGAAACTAATACTTGAGATTTAAGGTGACATTTCCTCATTCCAAGAAAGAAAAGTGTGCTACTTTATGATTAAATATGAATTATTAATCACAAATCATATTCTATATAATTTTAAAAAGCATATTCAGTATTTCAATATAGCATTATTTTTAGAAATCAAATAAAATTCCTAATGTCTTAACTCACATTATGAAAACTTAGGCTTGGAACTTGACTGTGAGAGACACAGAAAAACAGTCTTAGAAGGAGTTTGGAAGGAATATGCCACTGAATGAATGCATATTGAAATCACTAGCTTTCAATTTTACCTTTATAAAAATTCTATGAATTTAAAAGAAAAAAAGTGGTTGAAATAATTAAACTAGATACTCAACTTGTATTAATGAAGCCTCAAAGCTCATTAGCAGTTTTAGTAGCCACATCACATGCATGATCATTCACTCAGTCATATTTGACTCTTTTTGACCCCATGGACTATACCCACCACGCTCCTGTATCCATGGGATTCTCTAGGCAAGAATACTACAGTGGGTAGCCATTCCTTTCTCCAGGGAATCTTCCCCACCCAGGGACTGAACACAAGTCTCATGGTGTCTACTGCATTGGCAGGTGGAGTCTTTAACACTGAGCCCCATACTACATCACATAGAGGCCTCATTCTGAATTCACTGTCCATTTAAATCTGTCTCCTTTTTTCAGAGCCATTGCTGCTGTTAAACCTCTTTTCCATGTATACTTACACCTTTTTTTCTAATAGGTTGTATCTAATATTTATCTCTATTACTTCTTGCTATCTTCAGCTCATTATCCCATGAATTTCTTTCAAAATGTTAGCACCAACCTCTTATTTATTAGCTCTCCCTAATAGATCCCCAGCATCTTTAGGTGTAGCTAGCAGGCACATTGGGTCTTCATTATACCAGGCTCCTTTGGACCTCCTGGGTCTCTATTCCAAACTGTGAAGCTAGCAATCAATTCTACTAGACCTTTTTAAAGAGTTTATGGCCATCTGATGTCTTTTGAATATAAACTTAAGTGACCAAAGGGACCTTTTGAATGGTTTTTCTAAAGCTTAATAATTAGCCAACAGTTTTATCACAATGGACTATAGATCTCATGTGATTGACCATCAGTGCTTTAGCTTTACTTCAAAAACCTATTTTGTGGAAAATTAGGCTTTAATTTTTCGCATTGTTAAATGATATTTATCTGAGAAACTGACCCAAAAGAGTTATTGTACACTGGTGGTTAAGAAAAGGGTTTTTATTGTGAAAGTTAATGAACCAAAATACAGGTCACTTTAATTGTATTTTATATGTGAACTTTTTCTACAGTGAGAAGAAGAAGATAATCTCTGCCCATGAGTCAAAGATAATTTTTAATTAAAATAAAATTGTGAATTCTGCCAGCTACTGTATAGTCTATGTTGATAAAGACAGCCCTATATCTTTAAAGTTTATACTTGTAGATGCTGTAAAACATATCTATACGACCTCTACCTTGAATCAAGGGGAACTTGAATATACTTATAAGTCTGCAAGTGTTTTGCCTTGATTTTTCAATTATTTCATCTGTGGCTAATCAGATATTTGACAGCACTTCTTAAGCTCATATTTTTTTTTTCCCCAGATGAAACACATAAAAAGCTTTCATCAGCCTGGCCTCTTTGTAATTAATTTCTTCATTTTTATATAATCTTTAATAACTATCTCATTTTCCTAGCTATTATGAATTAAGGTACCCTGAATAACTTTGTACAGGCAGTTTTATTAACTTTTGTAAGGATATCAGTAGAAGAGAGTTTTAGAATTGATATTACTGGGTCACAGAATACATCCATTTAATATTGATAAATAGTGCCAAAAAATGTCTGTTAATAATTCCCCAGTTGTGTCTGTGTCTGCTTTTATGTAAGATCATAAACTCTGGACATTACACTTCTTTATCCTTTTTATAAAAATGATTAGAAAAAAATATTTCCAACTTTACATTTCCTAATTATAAAAGAGGGTCTGTTTTTCTTAATTTATTTCTTTACTTTAAAGCAAAACTTCTGTTGAGATGGGGGGTCTTATCAGTAGGAAGTCTAAAAGGCTTCAGTGTTTGCTTCTTTTTAAGATAACTTTTAATTGAAACATTATACACTGAGAACCCACTCCAGTATTCTTGCCTGGAGAATCCGATGGACAGAGGAGCCTGGTGGGCTGCTGTCCATAGGGTCACGCAGAGTTGGACACTACTGAGGTGACTTAGCAGCAGCAGCAGCATACACTGAGCTGGATTTAGAAAAGGCAGAGGAACTATAGATCAAATCGCCAACATCAATTGGATCATTGAAAAAAGTGAGAGAGTTCCAGAAAAACATCTACTTTTGCTTCATTGACTACACCAAAGCCTTTGACTGTGTGGATCACAATAAACTGTGGAACATTCTTAAAGAGATGGGAATACTAGACCACCTGACCTGCCTCTTGAGAAATCTGTATGCAGGTCAGGAAGCAACAGTTAGAACTGGACATGGAACAACAGACTGGTTCCAAATAAGAAAAGGATTATGTCAAGGCTGTATATTGTCACCCTGCTTATTTAACTTCTATGCAGACTACATCATGTGCAATGCCAGGCTGGCTGAAGCACAAGCTGGACATTACAAGATTGCCGGGAGAAATATCAGTAACCTCAGATATGCAGATGACACCACACTTATGATAGAAAGTGAAGAGGAGCTAAAAACCCTATTGATGAAAGTGAAAGAGGAGAGTGAAAAAGTTGGCTTAAAGCTCAACATTCAGAAAATGAATATCATGGCATCTGGCCCCATTACATCATGGCAAGTAGATGGTGAAACAGTGAGAGACTATTTTGGGGGGCTCCCAAATCACTGCAGATGGTGACTGCAGCCATGAAATTAAAAGACACTTGCTCCTTGGAAGAAAAGTTATGACCAACCTAGACAGCTTATTAAAAAGCAGAGACATTACTTTGCCAACAAATGTCCATCTAGTCAAGGCTATGGTTTTTCCAGAGTTCATGTATGGATGTGAGAGTTGGACTATAAAGAAAGCTAATGCTGCTAAGTCACTCCAGTCGTATACGACTCTGTGCAACCCCATAGATGGCAGCCCACCAGGCTCCCCCGTCCCAGGGATTCTCCAGGCAAGAACACAGGAGTGGGTTGCCATTTCCTTCTCCAATGCATGAAAGTGAAAATTGATAGTGAAGTCATTCAGTCATGTCCAACTCTTTGTGACCCCGTGGACTGCAGCCTACCAGGCTCCTCCATCCATGGGATTTTCCAGGCAAGAGTGCTGCAGTGAGTTTCCATTGCCTGAGCACCAAATAATTGATGCTTTTGAACTGTGGTGTTGGAGAAGATTCTTGAGAGTCCCTTGAACAGCAAGGAGATCCAACCAGTCCATCCTAAAGGAAATCAGTCCTGAATATACATTGGAAGCACTGATGCTGAAGCTGAAACTCCAATACTTTGGCAACCTGATGCAAAGAACTAACTCATTGGAAAAGACTCTAATGCTGGGAAAGATTGAAGGTGGCAGGAGAAGAGGGCAACAAAGGATGAGGTGGTTGGAAGGCATCACCGACTCAGTGGACATGAATTTGAGTAAACTCTGGAAGTTGGTAATGGGCAGGGAGGCCTGGTGTGCTGCAGTCCATGGGGTCGCCAAGAGCTGGACATGATTGAGTGACAGAACTGAATTGACAGATACACTGAGAAAAACATACAAGTCATGAGTGAACAGCTCAGTGAATTCTTACTAACTGTATTCATGTATGATACCACAATTCACATAAAGAAACAGAATAATACAAAAATCCAACAACATCCCTTGTGACCCCTTTCAGTCACTGCTTTGTCCTCCAAGGGAATTACTTTCCAAAGTTTTAATACCATATAGTTTTGCCTTTAAAAAAGACATTTAAAATCATTAAAATCCTATATCCTCTTTGGTATCTGGCCACTTTTTTGCCTTTGTTCCATACAGGAGTAAATGGCTCCTTCTCATTTCTGTATACTGGTCTACTACATAAACATACCAGAAATTTCTTCTTCTGTTGATGAATATTTAAGTTCTTTCCAGTTTGGGGCTGTAATGAATTAAGCTGCTATAAACATTTTTGAAAAGTTCTTGGATGGCTGCTTTCATTATTCTTGGGTATATACTGTTGGAGGAGAAATATTTTTAGATTCCATGGCTGGTCTAATAACAAAATTGACATAAAACAGATGAACAGGAGAAAAATTAAGTTTAATTACAGGTATACCTCCTGTATACTTGGGAAATACCCTAGAAAAGTGAATAACTTACCAAAATGGACAAAGCCACTACCTTTATACTGTCTTTCAGTTCAGTTCACTTCAGTCACTCAGTCGCGTCCGACTCTTTGTGACTCCATGAGTTGCAGCATGCCAGGCCTCCCAGTCCGTCACCAACTCCTGGAGTTCACTTAAACTCATTAGCTAAAGACAAAAGATACTGGGGTGGGATCAGTGAGTTATGGGAGATGACCAAAAAGAGCACAGTACACAAGGGTTGGTTTGCAGATTGAAGTTCCTGCCGTCTCGATTAGTAGGAGTTGTTAAAGACTGTCATGCTCTTCCTGGTATAACAAGGGAGACACCCCTACAACTGGAGTTTCCCTTAGAAATATTAGTAATTTTTTAACAAGAGTAACTTCTAGTTGGCTTCCAGAGCTGTTTTATGCCCCAATTTTCTTTAAAATATCAGCTTAAAATAATTCATATGCCAAAGAGGCATATTTTGACTGTAGCCTGGCCAGCTACAGTCCAGCTACCGTCCATGGGATTGCAAAAGAATCAGACACGATGGAGCAACAACAACAACGTATTAAGAGATATACGTTTTTATCTAAGCAATTTACCCACAAAGCAGGGCAACTTAGGTTTTCCAAACATCTCCTCTCATTTTCCTATGAATGACCTTCTTTCCCTTTGTATCTCCAGGCCCCTAGCCCTTTCCTTAGCTCAGGATGCTTTCTAAGCCTCAACTACCTGACTACCCTTTGAGTCTCAGATTTCTGTGAGCTCCTGTACATATGAAATTAAATTTGTTTTTCTCCTCTTAATCTACGTTATGTCAATTTAATTATTAGACTAGTCAAAGAACCTACAAGGAAAGAAGTTTCCATCTGCTTCACAGGCAAAATAGGAATAGTTCAGGCTTTGTGAGCCAAAAGGCAAAACTGAGACTATTCGCAGATACTTAGATATCATGGTAAAGGCAAGACAAAACTACACACAATTTTCATTGCTGAAATTTAAAATATAATAATAGAGTAAAACTGACTATGTCTGTAACCTTCCAACACAAAGAGCAACAGTAGCCCTCTGAATGCACTGAACTCACTCAATTCAACCACACATACTCAAGTAGAACAGAGCTAGAGCCAATACAAGTAAATAAGAATTTTAATAATGCTAATTCTTATTATTTTTTCTTGGATATTTCCTGGAGTGGGCATGAGACATATCAACTTAAAATATAGTCACAACCTAGAAGTTGAGAGTTCTGTTTTATTTGCTGGGAAAGTTTAGGACTTCAAGCCCTGGAGACAGCATCTCAAGTGACCCTGAGAGAACAGTTCAGAGGACCTAGCGGGAGGAGTCAGGTTATATAGAAGCTTGTAACAAGAGGCAAGTGGTCTGAATATCAAAAGATTATTGTTAACTAAGGAAAACCAGATGTCTCGGAATTTAGCACTTTTCTATGTATGGGAAGATGCAAGAGACTGGGCTTACTGAAATCATTCCTTTTATATGCATCTCACCCATCAGGGGCCAGCATCCTGGGATTTGATTTTTCACACCTTAGTTCCTTGCTCACCTTGGGGAGTGACTGCTGGCTGCCAATAGCCAGCATTGTTCTTCCTGGGTACCCTTGGGGTTCAGAGGCTCACATTTGGAGGGCCAGCATCATGAATCATGGATGGCTGTGAAATCCTTGTTCACTGATATGGCAGGAAATATCCCATTTCACAGATGGCCCTCTTGAGTCAATTGTTCTCCCCTTTTAATTTGTCTTGTCTCCTACACTGTTAGCCTCTCTCCAGTCTAATGAAGGAGTTAGTGACTTTCTGAGGTAATTTTGACCTAACATGTCTTTTGGCCATTCCTCCATGGGCTTCTTAAAATTAACTCTGTTTAACAGATAAAGGAACTGATGGTTAGAGTCATTTATCAAGGATTCCACGGTTAAATTCATCCCAGAACTGAGGGTAAAATCACACCCTAAATAGTCAAAATCTGTTCTCTTGACGGCCATTTCAGATTGCTCTTCTCAGCTTCCAAAGACGACGTGGAACCAAAGAAAAAGCGAGGTGATGAGTTTAAGGGTGAGAGATTGGAGGGTGTGAAGTGACTGAAGAGGAAAAAAGACATTCTAGGCCAAGACAGAGGTCTAAGTGAATCTGTGGAGGAAAAAAGAAGAAAGGCATTCCTTGTGTAAGACTCTTCTCTGAGGACCTTGCATTTTCACAAACACTTGTCTGGAAACAGCATTCTTCCAAATGGCTTTCATGCATTATTGAGTGAGTGGAAATTTGCTATGTGATGCCTAGGCCTCCTCAATAGCTTCAATTCCTATGTTGACCCCATTAACCTGAATATAATTTGCTGTAAAGAAGAAAACTTTAGCCTTAGGTTGAAATTTATGTACTTTCAGCCAGCTTTTCCCTAATGTTATTTCATTACAAGCATTAACTTATATAGCTGTTTCTTCAGGGAACTCAAAACTTTAGTCACCATATTCTGCTCTTCAGATTATCACTCATAAAACGTATGCTGACGAACTGACATCTAACCAAGGAAAAGCAGTTTGTTTTTTTTTTTTTTTTTTACAGACTTTTCACTGCAAGGTCACTTTATGTCTGACTTATCTAAAGGCAATAGCTGAAACTCTGAAAGATGGCATTTTTTTTTTTTAACATTAGATGGTAAAATTTCTCTCTCATTTAGTCTAAATAAGTTAAAGTCTAAATTAATCTATTTCTCCATGTTGCTTCTACATTGCTCAAATGTCAGTTAATCAATACTGTTTGGTCATAAAAATGTTAAGGTCTAATTTACATCACTTAAGAGTTGAAATTCAGTGTATTTGCATCAGTCAATATAATTAAAACATCAAAAGTGATGATTATGAAGTTTTACAGTTTGAGTCAAACTGTACTGAGCTGTTCATATTTATTACTCTATTTATTCTTCACAAATACCTAATGAAGTTATTCTCACAATCCCATTTTACAAAGCTCAGAGACTTTAAGAGATGCATGTTTTATATGACCTAGTTGGGATTCAAACCCATGTTTGGTTTACTACTGAGCTCAAGAGTCTTCACTATAATATTTTACCAATTCTTTCATGACTCTGCTGTTTGGAATTTCTTAACAACAGAGGCTCAACTGTCCAGTTGCCATGAGTCAGTTCACCTGATTGTTTGCCTATCAATTGCTAGGAATCAATATGGTGACTCATTTGGACTTTGTCTGCAGTAGATGTATCATAAAATCACTATCTAATTGATTCTCTCTCCCAACTGGTCTCAGTAAATTTAAAAGATGACTTTTATTACAGGAACACTAATAGTAACAAAGACAGCTACACAGTTTGTGCCTTTACTATGTTTCAGGCACTGTATCAAATACTTTATGTGCATTAAAAAAAAATTAAGTTCTCATAAAGATTCTACGTACAATGTTAGAACTCTAAAACTAAATTCCCAGGGTATCATAGAAAGGTGTTTTGTCTTTGTACCCAGTTCCTGGCACACAGCTGGTAATATCCTTGGACTCTCTAAAGTAATAAGTGTATTTCATATGCTAATGAGATGACTAGTGGCGGGGGATCCCGAGAGAATTTTGGGACAGAAGCTGATCACCAAGTTGACCAAGGTACCAGGAAAACCAAGGTATAAGAGGGTTGGAGAGAAGCAGGCTGGAAGTTGTGTTAATCACAAATGGCCAGCAATTTAAATCAATCATGCCTATGTAAGATCAATAAAACCTTCATAGAATGGCAGGTTTTTGAGAGCATCTGAATTGGTGGATGCTTTGCGATGTGAGGAGGTGGCAGTATCTGGAGCAGTCATAGAAGCTCCACTTAAACCTCCCTCCTCCCAACCCCTGAGCATACCTTGTCCTAGGCATCCTTTCTATTTGGTTGTTCCTGAGTTGAATCACTTATAGTAAACTAGGAAGCATAAACTGCCTTCCTGAGTTTTGTGAGCCATTCCAGCAAATTATTAAATCAGAGGAGTCATGAGAACCTCTGAAGTTATCATCAAGTCAGGCAAAAGTGCAGGTGATTTGGCCATCCCATTTGCAACTGTTGTCAGAAGTGAGGTCGGTGTTGGAGGACTGAACCCTTCAACCTGTGGGGTCTGCACTAACTGCAAGTAGTTACGGTCAGAATTGAATTAAATTGAATTCTTGGATACCAGTTGTTGGGGACTTAGAAAAGTGACGTGAAGAATGACACTGCAGAATTCTTTAAATAACTGAAGCCAATACAGTAAAAATGAAGAGAATTTATTAGCACATTTAAAGAAAGAGCCCAGAGTAAACCAGCAGTGTTGGATCTACACAAGGGCCAGATCCATCACTATCTCTTCTGTCCACTGTTCTCCAGATCAGTTCAATTCCTCACTGAATCTCTGAAAAGATCAGCTTGCATCTAGTCCAACAGAAAGTAAGTTTTTTCCCACTATTTCTCCTTAGCTTTGATTCAGCCTGATTGAACCAACTTGGATCACAAGCCCATCTTCAGACTAGTCTCCATGACTGTAGAAGGACTGTGCTGTGTAGCCAGGTCTAGGTCACAGTTCCACCCCTGAAAGCTTTAGTTCACCTGCCCTACATGGACTGCAAATAAGGTGGGAGTAGTCACACCCCAAAGGAGACCTGACATGCTCTTATCAGAAGAAAGAATGAAAAGAGAAGCAAGTAAAGACAGTTGGGTTTTGTCTTACTAACTGGCAACTTTTGACATGTCAGTTAAACTTCCTAACCCTTAATTTAGTTGTCCTTAAGTTCTTTCCTTCTCTGAACAATCAGATTCTTAAAGACCAAAATGTACATTTTCATACTTGTTTAGATCTTATGAATGCAGTTGATTTTTAGGAGATGTTTTTGTAACTGAAATCAAATATCAAGTGAGGTGGAGATTTTTACCAGAAATTACCTAACTAATCCCTAAACATTGGAGGAAAAGTGTACCATGTAGTATCAGTTGACAGATATGTAGATTCTCCCCAGAGGTTCCTTTAGATTGTTGATAGAATCCATGTCCTTGCAGTCGTATGACTTCCAACTAGGGACTACTCCCAGTGCTTATAGGCCATTTGCAATTCCTTACCATGTGGACATTTCCATATATCCTCTCCCAAAGTCAGCATTGGAAGTAGAGTGTCTCTGTGGTCGTTGTATTAATAGTCATTGTTCAGTTGCTAAGTTGTATCTGACTCTTTGCAACCCCGTGGACTGCAGTAAACCAGGTTTTCCTTTCCTTCACTATTTCCCAGAGTTTGCTTAAACTCACGTCCAGTGATGTTATCCAACCATCTCATCCTCTGTCATCCCCTTCTCCTTTTGCCTGCAGTCTTTCCCAGCATCAGGGTCTTTTCCAGTGAATTAGCTTTTTGCATCAGGTAGCCAAATATTGGAGTTTCAGCTTAAACAGCAGTCCTTCCAGTGAATATTTGAACCTCTTTAGTGCATATTAACAAGACTTGATAGAGGTGGAGCTGCAGATACAGACAGAGATACAGATAAAAGATCATTATGGGAATGACATCATATTATCTTAGCCGTAATCTATAACCTACTCACAGAAGTGCTATTCTATCACCTTTGCTATACTATATTCCATACTCTGTATTCTAAAAATACCATCCTCACTAAGGGGAGAGCATTAGACAGAGCATGAAGAAGGGACCACTCTAGAGTCTATCACAGGCCTCATCCTTAGGTATTTGCTCACCCTATTCTTTGAACCTGAAGTGTCTATCTCCCATCACCACAAGAACAAATAATCCTTGAAGGACCAAAGACCTGAATCAAATCCTTTTACTTTAGCAAGTCTTACTCAATCCATTAGGATGAAGATAGTATCTTGTAAGCCTTCAGACACTCCAGTAATGGAAAGAGTCTACCCTCTCATGGCTCTTATTACTTTCTACTTTGAATTATTCATTTTTATTTTCTCTCTGTCTTAGATCTCTGACTAGATCTTTGAAGTTAAGGATACTTTATTTCATTTTCTCATGTATTTCTTAAAGCATTTATCAAAAATTATAACATGTACCAATATATCAGAACTACATTTTGTTGCAAGTAATGGGAATCTCATCTGGGTGGTAGGTTAAGCAAACTGGTAGGCATTTATTTTTTCTCATTCAATAGAAAATCTGGAGGCTTGTTTGGTGACTTGGCTTCAGTTGCTTAACACTCTCCAGGTTAAAGTCTTTATGATTTTCTTGACCTCTTCTTTGACCTTCCTTTCTCTCATTGGCACAAAATGGCTGCTATATTTCCAGCTGTCTAGCCTTCATTTCAGATAGAAAGAAGCAAAAAATAGTAAACAGGAAGGGGCAAGTGTTACGTTAGGAAAGCAAAGTCTTCCTAGATATACTTAGCAAATTTGCATATATAACCCATTGACAAGAACTGTGTCACGTGTCCATCATAGTCATAAGCGGAACAGAAAAAGTTTTGAATGCATGAGTATATGGTCCTCTGATCAAAATTGTTGTTTCAGCTCTATGAAAAAGAAGACAATAAGTATTATGTGACCTAACAGGGGAAGTAAAGGAAGTTTTCCCTCAGGAGGTGGCACTGAAATAGAGGTCAGTTTTGGAAGCTGTCTTAGAGTATTGCATGTAACAAATGTATAGAAAAGAAGAAATTACAATTGCAGAGAATCTTCTTAATATCTTTGGTATAACTCAGCTTCATGACTCTTTGTGGTAGAATATATAATTCAAACTAAGAAAAAAAAAAGCATGTTCTGCCCAAAGTTAGCTGTCAGCTTCAGGCAGAGCTGTATCAAGTAGCACTAACAATAATGCCAGGAAGCACTCTATTTTTCCACTTGGCTTCCCTCTTTGTTGATTCCATTCATTTGCACTTTTATATGTCCTGGTACTAAGATAGTGGCAAACTCCTGATTTACATCTTTTCATTAGAAAGACTTCCAGAAAAACATATTTTCCCAAGAATGAATAGTTTACAATTGGATCTCATTGTGTACAGCTTGAGCTGGGACTGGTACCAGTCCTTGGAGCAATCACTTGGTCAATAGAAAATTCATAATCCACTTAGCTAGTTTTGAGTCTTTGCACTCTTCTGGATCAGGCGTAGAACCAACAACTTCAAAACTCTATAAGCTAACATTGGAGAAGAGGCCTTTGGCTCCCTAAGGAAAACAAAGAAGCAAGTACCAGTAGAAGTAGCAGAGTTTGCTGGGCAGATAAAAAGAATAGAGACTTTTCTAGTCTGCAGTAGTATTCTATTTTCTGTTCTCTGTAGAAGAACAGAGAAATTTCTCTTTGGAGAAAGTTTCTCCAATGGCTCAGTGGGTAAGGAATCTATCTGCAATGGAGGAGACACAGGAGAAGCATGTTCGATCCTTGGGAAGATCCCCTGGAGGAGAAAATGGCAACCCATTCCAGTTTTCTTGCTGGAAAATTCCATGGACAGAGGAGCCTGGTGGGCTACAGTCCATGGGGTCTCAAAGAATTGGACACGATAGAGTCAGACACAACTAACACTTCACTTGCACAAAGTAGAAATGACTAATGGCATTAGTGACTGCCACAGTTAATAATAGCAATACTAAAAACAAACACTTTTCTTTTAAATTATACTCACCCATTCAAACTCATTCTACTTTCTCAGAAATCTGAGAATTAATCCAGCCTGCTTTATGCAAACCAGAAGGCAAAAGTGACTGTATGTTTTTATTTTTTTTATTTTTTATTTTTTTGACTGTATGTTTTTAGATTAGTTGAGTATGAGATTTCCAGAGAGCAAGGTTTCAGTAGGACTAATACCCTTCCCTCAGTCACCAAATCCACTCTGAATGCCCTGGTGCTCATGTACTCACATAAACATGCCTCCCTTTGTGCTGAGCTGGTGGAGCAGGTCAATTAAGTGAAGCTCATTTCAAGTGCAGATGGTACCGTGTAGCTTCATTTCTGCCTGGTGGCCAGACTAAGTGATTTCAGATGGCCTCAGACTCCTGGTCACATCCATGCAGCCAGGGAGGAAAGGAAACCTTGTTTATCATCTTGATAAACAGTCCCTTTCAATGCCTCTGGACACTTTATGTAACTCGATAGAGTCAAATACTATTAAACTGTCATCACTGTCAAAAAGAGAAGTAATAAGTTTTTCTACCTGAGTCATAGTTAATGACTTCTACAATGTGTAACACAAATCAGAGTTTCTGTTTGCCTTCCTTTCCCCTAAATGTGTGTTTTCTGATCTTGCTGACTGTGGAGGAGAGGCACAGTCTCATGATATGAAGAAATATATACTTTTGTGATTACCTCTCAGCTATGCCAATAAAACACCAAGATGACAAGGGCCAGATCCTTGGCTTGGATGAGATATGTGCACAGAGGAGGAAGCTGAGCGGCTATATCTCATTCCCGTTCTTCATGGATGGCATCAATTTGAAAGACTGTATTTCATGGGTAAAGGCCTTGGAATGGTTCTACCTTAGTTATCACTAAACATATTTACAGAAGCAATTTAATGTCTCTTAAGGGGGTAATACACTTTTTTTATTCTCATCACCTTAAAGAATAATACATGAGTCAGATTAGGCTGTATTGAACTGCAATAACAAACTACCCACAACTCTCATTGGCTTAAAACAATGAAGTTTTATTTCTTGATCAAGAAATATGCCCTTTGTGGTTCCTCAGTGAGGCTGTCACCCAGGAACTGGAACTGCTGGAGCAGCCAATATCCAAAATTTCGTCCATAGACCAAGTCTGGCCCACCATTTTTTTTTTTTTAAATATAGCTTATGAGCTAAGAATGATTTCTACCTTTTTCAGTGGCTGGAAAAAGTCAAAAGAGGAATATTTTATGACCCCTAAAAAATTACATGACATTCAAGTTTCACTTGCCATACATAAAATTTTATTTATGCACAGCTATACTTTTTATTTATGTTTTGTTCACGGTTGTGTTCCAACTGCAGAGTTTGGTAATTGCCACAATCAGATGGCCAACAATACCAAAATCATTTTTGACCTGAGACCTTTATAGAAAAAATTGGCTGATCCCTGATCTAAAACACTGCTGGTTACTACACCAACAAGAAGAGAGCTCCAGTCTTCCACAAGGAATTAAAAGCTTGATATGAAAGTAATGGGCTTCCCTGAAGGCTCAGCAGTAAGGAATCTTCCTGCCAGTGCAGGAGACACATGTTTGATCCCTGGCTCAGGAAGATCCCCTGGAGAAGGAAATGGCAACCCACTCCAGTATTCTTGCCTGAAGAATCCCATGGATAGAGAAGCCTGGTGGGCTACAGTCCATGGGGTTGCAAAGATCAGACACAACTTCTCAACTAAACAATAACATGAAAATGACAGATTACTTCCTTTAATACAGAAATACTCAAATGGCCCCACCTCCCATAAGGTTACTGGGAACTACCCTAAGCCTGGGGGGGGGGGGGCGGGGAGAGCCAGAGAAAGTCATTCAGAAGTGCTAATGGTTACAACAGCTAAAATTAAAAATAGCAAGACTATTAACAGCAAACATTTGTATGGTTCTTATACTTCAAGCATACTTCAAGTGCCTCATTGATCCTCACAACTCCCTAATCGTGAAAGTATTGTTATTTTCCCCATTTTACAGATGAGAAAACTAACAACAGAAAACGTAAATGACCTTCCTGACATAATGCAGATCCCAAAGGGTGGAGGCAGCATTTAAATCCCATCAATATGGCTCTAAAATACAATCTCAAATGCTACTGTCTTAAATATCCTACTACACATGGATCCTTTAGGTCTAAAAGTCCCAGCCATTGATAATGTAGAGACCACTTCTTCACAAAACCGTTATACAGTTCAATGTGTGTGTGTGTTAATCGTTCAGTCATGTCTGACTCTTTGTGACCCCATAGACTGTAGTCCACCAGGCTCCTCTGTCCATGGAATTCTCCAGGCAAGAACACTGGATTGGGTTACCATACCCTTTTCCAGGGGATCTTCCCAACCCAGGCACTGAACCATGGTCTCCTCCTTTGCAGGCAGATTCTTTACCATTTGAGCAACCAGGGAAGCCCATAGGATTCAATAGACATAAGCAAAATGTTAATTTTAGTATTTGTGTAACAGATTTTCTAAAACTTAATAATTCACTTGGGAGTTTGAGAGTAATTAGATCATGCTGCTGTTGCTGCTAAGTAGCTTCACCATAGATGGAAGTAAAAGCTAATGCCTATAGATTTTCATGTGATTCTCCTGTGGGTACCACAGAAAGGACTTAGAATTTAACATCAGTTTAAGACTCAGCAAGAGGGCCCAGCAGAGAAAATCAGACCCTAAAATAAAAATGCTTCTTTCAGAGGATGTTATTTTAAAGCCATTTATCCTTGGATAATCTGAAATTGTATCTTGATCTTCTTGTTTTTGCTTCTAAGCTAACTCAGGAATATTGTTCTGTGAGTGTGTATTTTTGTTTAGCTGGAAGAAAATATGTCATAAAATAGTTTTGATTTACAGATAATAGATTCTGAGCCATTGCATTGCCTGCTGTCCTTCTATGTTTTGATAATGGAGTTTGTGTATTGTCATTACTCATGTTCCTTTTAATATCCATACACTTACCCATGGAGGCTAATAGAAGAAACCCATTTTAAGAGACTTTTTAAAAATTTATTTTTATTTATTTATTTTTGGCTGCCCTAGGTCTTCATTGTTATCGTATGGTTGAGCTTTCTCTAGTTTTGGTGAGCAGGCACTACTCCTCTTGAGGTGCGGGGGCCTCTCATTGTGGTGGCTTCTCTTTGGGAGCACAGGAGCTGGGGTGTGGGCTTTAATAGTTGCAGCATGCAGGCTCAGTAATTGCTGCTCGTGGGCTCTAGAAAGCAGACTCAGTAGTTGTGGTGCAGAGGGTAAGCTGCTCCATCGCAGGTAGGATCCTCCCAAACCAGGGATCAGACTGTTGTCCCTTACATTGCAAAGCAGATTCTTAACCACTAGACCAGCAGAGAAGCCCTCCTTAAGAGAATTTTTTAAAGTTTATCATCATTGTTACTGGGCTTCCTTCTCAGAGGGTATTCCTGCTAGTATGCCATTAAATAAACATCACAAAGAAACAGAATAAAAATGAATAAAGACTTAATAGCAGACGAAGCAAGGATGCAAAGTAGAAAGCAGGTAGACCACCCGTCATTGCACCAACAGTTCACACATCTGACAGGAGAGTCTTGGAACATGAAAATTAAAAGCTTCCATTTTCCAACCTTTCGGAATTGTGTCCTTCCATCAAAATTCATGTCACATATAACTGCCTCTGGTAGTGTCTTTGAAATTGGGTTTCATTTTTTATGTGAACAGTGAGAAGAATGTCAGGTCTTATTTATGGTGGCATGCTGTATGCTGGTCAATGTATTAACAGCTATTTATTATAATCAGTTTGCCTGCACTCACTTAATCCTCATACTCATTTAGTCCTCACAACAGCCCTAATAAGTTAATATTATTCACATTTTACAGAAGAGAACCCTGAGACATAGAATAGAAAACAATAGGAAGCTGATTTAGGACTTGAACTTTGGGGGCCTGACTCTACAATATTATATCCATTTTGCTCTACTGCCTCAGACATGACTGTTTGGTCCAGAATTTGTTTTTTTTTTTTTTTGTTTTGTTTGTTTTTTTCCTGCATTTGTCTACACTGTATATACCACAGAATCCTGGGACAGAGGAGGTGGTAATTTGTTTAATCTCAATAAACAAATCAAGCAGCCATTTTGCCCTCCTTGACCAAGACATGCTTAAAGAGCCATTAGTGTCTCTCTTGTCAATGATTTACAAAGACACTTGGAGCTTCCTTCCAGTCCATTGGGTCAATAAAACATTTTTAATACAGTCTTAAATATGCATTTCTGACATCCGCTACAATAGATTCCAAGAGAGCTATTTATAAGGCCTTGATCAAGAAGTCCTATAGAAGTGAATATCAAAACACCTGTGCTTCTTCTTACTTTACAGCTTTTAAAGAAAGGAACTATTTGCAATAAAGTGAAAATGCTAGATCCAAATTATCATGTCAGTCTTAGCATTCCTTAAGCACATTTTATTCATTTCCTCCAAAAGTTGGCTTCTACTATAAGCAGATATATCCTGGCTTTACCATTAATGAGGACTGAAGTTTCCTTATGTTTACTCTTAATTGTAATTCCATTTTTCAATCATTTTGCTTAGAGTAAAAATCTTTTCCTTTGTACAATTTGGCTCTCCCTCAAACCAAAGTTCCAAGCTGATTTTTCTAGAAGGTGTATTAGAAGGTCAGTTCAGTTCAGTTGCTGAGTCATGTCCGACTCTTTGCAACCCCATGAGTCACAGCACACCAGGCCTCCCTGTCCATCACCAACTCCCAGAGTTCACTTAAACTTACGTCCATCAAGTTGGTGATGCCATCCAGCCATCGCATCCTCTATCATCCCCTTCTCCTCCTGCTCCCAATCCCTCTCAGCATCAGAGTCTTTTCCAATGAGTCAACTCTTCGCATGAGGTGGCCAAAGTATTGCAGTTTCAGCTTTAGCATCATTCCTTCCAAAGAAATCCCAGGACCAATCTCCTTGAGAATGGACTGGTTGGATCTCCTTGCAGTCCAAGAGACTCTCAAGAGTCTTCTCCAACACCACCGTTCAAAGGCATCAATTCTTCGGTGCTCAGCTTTCTTCACAGTCCAACTTTTACATCCATACATGACCACAGGAAAAACCTTAGCCTTGACTAGACGGACCTTAGTCGGCAAAGTAATGTCTCTGCTTTTGAATGTGCTATCTAGGTTGGTCATAACTTTCCTCCCAAGGAGTAAGCATCTTTTAATGTCATGGCTGTAATCACCGTCTACAGTGATTTTGGAGCCCCAAAAAATCAAGTCAGCCACTGTTTCCACTGTTTCCCGATCTATATCCCATTAAGTGATGGAACCGGATGCCATGATCTTCGTTTTCTGAATGTTGAGCTTTAAGCCAACTTTTTCACTCTTCTCTTTCACTTTCATCAAGAGGGTTTTTAGTTCCTCTTAACTTTCTGCCATAAGGGTGGTGTCATCTGCATATCTGAGGTTATAGACGTTTCTCCCGGCAATCTTGTTTCCAGCTTGTGCTTCTTCCAGCCCAGTGTTTCTCATGATGTACTCCGCATAGGAGTTAGATAACCAGGGTTACAATATACAGCCTTGATGTACTCCTTTTCCTATTTGTAACCAGTCTGTTGTTCCATGTCCAGTTCTAACTGTTGCTTCCTGACGTGCATACAGATTTCTCAAGAGGCAGGTCAGGTGGTTTGGTATTCCCATCTCTTTCAGAATTTTCCACAGTTTCTGCTGATCCACACAGTCAAAGGCTTTGGCACTTTGCACTTCTTTGCAAAGGCTACATTGATTATTCAAGTTCATTTTCTGAAAAGACCACATATTGGATACTCAGGAAAAGATCCCCTAAGAGGATTAATGTGTTATCAGCCTTTCATTTCTTCCCTTCTCTTGTTCTTGCTTCCTCTTTCTTTTTCCTATCTAACACTTTCCTTCTTCCCTCCTCTGCTTTTTTTCTTTCTTTCTTCTTTCCCTCATTCAGTTATTTATTTTCCCAGTAACATAGCAAGTACAAGAATGTCTACACCAGGTACTATGGTCTTTCCAGATGATGCAGTGGTAAAGAATCTGCCTGCCAATGCAGGAGACACAAGGTTCATTTCCTGGATCAGGAAGTTTACCTGAAGAAGGAAATGGCAACCCACTCTAGTATTCTTGCCTGGAAAATTCCATGGACAGAGGAGCCTAGCAGGCTACAGCCCATGGGGCTGCAGAGTTGGACATGACTGGGCCACTAAGCACGCACACACACACACACACACACACACACAGAGACACACACACACACATGTTCCAGACACTAGGGATAAAGAAGTAAGCAAGATGAGCTTCCTGCCATTATAAAGTAAGTAGCCCAACAGGACGGAGAGGTGATAAACCAGTCATTCCAATTAGGAGACATGGGGGACAAAAGCTAGTCTTTGGGGAAGAGGTTCATTCAGCAAATAATTACAGGCCAGAAATGGACCCAGTAATAAAGTAATGAAATATAAAAGTTGCTGCTCTTATGGAGATAAGAAAAGTGAAATATTCTTTAAAACTGCCAAAATAGTGCATTGTAAATATTATTATGGGGTAATTATATGAGACTGTAGGGTCATATAGAAGAGAGATATAACTTACAATCTGATTCAAGGAGACTACCTAAAGAAGACCTGAATAGTGAGTACAGGAGTCCCACTCTTCCCAAAATACAGAGTTTAGACTTACATTAGCTTTAAAAAAAAATCATTTTCCATCTCAACCTTACATTCTCCCCTAGCATTTTCTTTCCCAGAAAGCTTGGTGTTGTGATCATTTCAAATTGCTTGGCTATTCTTGGTCATGGACATGAAACCATCAACACCAAAATATACTAGTGTCAAATTCTCTAACAGATAAAAAGGATTAGATATTAGCAATCTCCCACAAGTGACCATTTTTAAATAGTTAACCCAGTTTGTAGCTCAGATCAATCAGTTTTGTCAGTATAAGCTATTTCTACCTCATGTCCATGGTGGGGTAGGGGGTGGGGGTGGGGGGGCAGGAGGTGGTGTGGACAAACCATTTAAGATCCCAATCATCAGATTTTTAGCCATCTACCTGCCAATCATTCCTAATCTCATCTTCCCTTTCCATCAAGATATATAATTGTCATCCATGGGGACTCTCTTTCAAAAAAATATTATCCTTAGCAATTAATCTTCTGTTTGTTTCCTCACCAATACAGGGCAAGACAGCGATGCATTGGATTGGGAAGGAGGGATCATTGCTAGGAGCATATTGGGCTTGGAAATTTTTGTAAACTTTTCCACCTCATAGAGAGTTACTGCTGCCAGAAATAATCTTGAAATGCTGTGGTTTTTTTTTTTGTTTGTTTGTTTTTCGTTTTTTCCCTTTGGGGCTATTCGGAACTTTCTCTTCCTGTTAAAAATAGGTTTTGATAATGCACTCCAAATGCTGGCAAATCCAAAAGAATGAGCAGACAGAAAAAGTGGAGAGCTGCCCTGGGGAGATTCTTGGCAGGGGAATTGCCCATTGCCTCCTGAGAAACATGGGGTAAAAGAGTGGGAAGCTGCCCGCTGTTTTAAAAATGTGTATTGGAGGGAAAACTAGGAAACTGATGTCCATCTAACATATCTAACTTTTTCAGATTGGCCTGCACTCATCATGTAATTACTGTATTTACCTTCTAATCTTGAAGAACAATAGGGCCCCCTTCTAAGATTAAATTTAGGGTATAAGGCTAATTTCTTATAATATATTTCACCTTAAGTGTGTTTTCTACAGACAAAGCCATGATACAAAGCACAAACTAGAAAATCTGAATAGTAAAAACAAATTCTATACTGGCTTGTATTTATGACATATTCTCTGCCAGCAGTGAAAATGTTACTTCACCTCTCTTCTTGGCTGGTCCTACAGATGCTGAGTGAAATCCAGAAAAGAAGCAAGTTTCCAGGTAATCCGTAAGCAAGAAAGGAAAGCTGTTTTCTGAGCACTTAAATGACTTTGCTTTGAGAGGCCATAGATCATCTCAAAATCATTTTGACTTCAATTAAGATAAAATTTAGAATGGTCTTTGGTGAAAGAGACTGAAAGGCATTTACATGACAAATATTATCATTATGATTTTGCAATAACCTTGATAGCTGGGTTTGAAAGGACAGTTCACTGGGTAATTCTTAAAATGCAGATAAAATAGATTTAAAAGAACACTTTTCTAGTTCCCAGAAAGGGTTATGACAAACCTAACTCTTCCCTTTCACAGGAACCAAATCTGGGAATATTTTTATTTTAAACACTTACCCACATTTTACTCCTTTTTGAAGTAGCTGGCTAGTGAGGCCAATAGGTAAAGAAAACTAGTCAATTCCAGAGGGTCTTGAAAAGTTTTATCCATGTGGTTATTATAGAAATCCAGAATTTTATTTCTTTTCACAGAATTGGATCAGCCTCTCCCTGGTATCTTGGGTGGATAAAAGTAGATGTGGGCTTCTGATATAGCCAATAAATAATAATAATAATAATAATAAAACACATAGGAATTGAAAATGGGGAGTGTATCTTACCAACTTACTATACAATTCTGTACCAAAGACATCTAAACATCTCAGAAACAGTAAGTTCCTTGTTAAATGATTATGCAGTAATCCATGACAGACTTGTAATTCAGGTTTCATCTTGTTCAATCATCCATCCATCCATCCAGCAAATACTTGTCACTTGACATTAGCTTTTGAGCTACTCATCAGCCGAGTACAGTGGTTTTCACTTTTTCCTTAGCAAAGGAATCCCTTTGAAGGATTATACTGAATTTTAAAATATTTAAATAAAACATTGAAGTGCTATACTGCATATTAAAAATAAATTATCAAGAGTTGCTTTCTCCTTTCTTCTAGTGAATGTAACTGAACCCCTTCAGATAATCTGTGAAGTCTCATGAGGCAAAACTTGAAAAATTCTAATCAAAGGACTGCATATCTGAGCTTTTCCCAAAAAACTAACTTTTTTTTTTTTTTTTGGTAATTGCAAGCCTATGGACCAGAGTTTCATAGTATTCTAAAGAAAGATTAGATTTCTACTGAAAGATTACATTTCTCTGATTGACTGTGGCTAGGTCAGTCACAAGCATAAACCTTGGGAATCAGATCTGTGTATGGCAGGGCCCATCAGACATTCTGAATGTCAGGGTCCTGTGGTTCCCTTAGACCTGGATCTGGTCTCCACATTGGTTACCTGAGCAGTAGATGTCTTTTGAAGCCATATTTCAACTTGTCAAGATCAGATGAGCTCATTATTTACAGCAGCCCCTCTGGCTTCCAGTGTACAAATCCAGTGGTCTGGGGTCACTGACTTTATATACAAGGTTTTAATGAAAATGGAGCACTTGTCAATTCCCTGTTCCTTTTCAAAGAAAAGGCAGCATATGTGCCGGGGTGGGACTGGGGAAAGGATACATACATGGGGTCAGAAGATCTAAATTCTGGTCCAGATGCTGACAGGTACTTGCTCAGTAAAATGTGGGTAAGTGTTTAAACTGCTCTTGATGATACTTGCCTCCTCTAAAAATGAGGGTCATCATGACCTCTTTGGGCTTTTTGAGTATGTAATAAATTGAAGCTTTATACAGTATCTACCATGATGAGAGTAACGTATTAATAGTAAATAGTCAGTAAATGTTTAACACCTGGAATACTATTATCATTGCTGATTCTTTTACGGCTATGTCATTTGGCTGCTTTAAGTCTGCATCCTCACTCAAAAAAGTACAGATGACAATAGTCCTATTTCTATCTTTGAACAGTTTTGCAGTTTAAATGAAATATGCATCAAATGCGACAGACAATGTTTAATGGGAAACATCAGGAATCCCTGTCCTTGAGAAAATTGCAGTCTACTGAGAAACACACAATAAGTCTAATACATAAATAAATTATATACTGTATTTGGTAAGTTACAGGTACTCTGGTGCTGGTGGCTGGGTGTGCAACAGTGGCTGGCACAGAGCAAAGTGAAATCATGGGTGCTGACTAAAGGAGTTATGATTTCAATGAGTGAAAGTCACTCAGTTGGTTTCAATAGGGTGGTCAAAAGTGTCTCTGGTACAATGACATTTGGAAAAGTTATGGAAGAGTTGAGAGTGAGCCAGAGATCCACTGGAAGAGTGTCCTAGGTGTTACAGGGTTCAACTTGTTGAGGCAGTTTTCTCTTTAGAGCAACATCTCTGTGAATCAGAGCAACCCCCAAGAGGAATCACTCCTGCCACGTTCAGCCAATAGTCTGCAAGGAGACCAGTGGTGCTGGAGCAGAGGGAAGGAGAGAAGGGTGGAGAAAGTGAGGTCAAGGATACAGTTATGGGAGGGGTAGGTAGAATGCTTAACGCTGATACCCCTTGTAAACAGTCAACCTTCCTTTTGGAAATTCTTTATCATCAAAGAAAGTCTTGTGACAAGATGGAAAAAATGTGTGAGTTTGGAGTGCAACAGACTTGGGGCACACTTGTGTAACTCTGGGCAGGTTATTCAACTTCCCTTTCATCTGTTAAGTGGGAACAATGCCTTGTATAGTTCCTGGGAGGTTCACAGTAAATGTAGGTAAAGTGCCAAGGACAGCACCCAAATCAGAGCTCACTAAAGTGCAGTGAGCACGGAGCTGACAGGGAACAGAATTCAGTCATTTACAACAGTGCTTCCCCAGTGGCTCAGATGGTAAAGAATCTGCCTGCAATGCAGGAGACCCAGGTTTGATCCCTCGGTTAGGAAGATCCCCTGGAGAAGGAAAGGGCAACCCACTCCAGTACTCTTGCCTGGAGAATACCCATGGACAGAGGAGCCTGGTGGGCTACAGTCCATGGGGTCACAAAGAGTCAGACATGACTTAGTGATTAAACCATCGCCACAACAGGGCAGTGAGAACTGGCTCTGGGCCTCCAGGGGCCACCTCCTTGTCCACCTCATCAAACTCGGTCGGTGATTCAGATGGTCTGGCTTGTCTGTCACCCTGCTAGCTCGGCTCTAAATGAAACGAGAGCTTTCATATGCTTTGTGCCATTTTCAATCAAAGATGTTGCTCCAATCTTACATTAAAGTTAAATGGTAACTTTAGAATTAGTGGTATTTTCATGAAGTATAAAACTAGTTATTAGTGACTTGACTCCCGGGGGCACTTGTTGCTGACAATTATAAGCTAAAGTGATATGATTCCAAGTGTTGATGTTAAAGAGTAAACTGTGCCTCTAGCCCTGCTCTTTCATTAACTGTCATCCAGTGATGGGTAGGTAGTGAGACGGAAATACTTTTCTTATCATCCAAGTTCAAGCCTGCTTACTTCCTGCTTAGAATTGTGCAGTGGCCTCTTGTTTCTTCTTCTTTGCCCTCTCTCACCCCTCCTGAATGGGGTCAAAGAGTGGACATGGTGTCGCTCAAGAGCAGTATCCAGGTCATATCTTTCCTAAGCTTCATAGTCATGTTGTATCTCATTGCAATGCAGAATCACCCCCAAAGCCTCTCCCTGGAGAGGGAAATCCTCTTCTGTTTAGTCCTGTTTCAAGCCCTCAATTCTGTCTGTTCCAATATTTAAAATATTGTCCCAGGTATTTAAAATATCTTGACTCTCCTTAGAGATATGGCTAATTCTAGGACTAGGGCAGGAAATAAACACAATGAGGCAGAATCATAACATAGGGCTAGAAATAAAAGAAGTGCTTTAAAAAAGAAGGGGAAGAGGGCAAATCAACTAGAAAAGCTCATAATGGCCAAATCTGGACCATCTTGATCAACAAAATAAGTAGCATAGTATTGGATTATAACCCAAAGGATAAATAAATAACAATGAGCCATGAACCCATACTGATATGATTAATTCATCAATCAATTAATATAAATAATTTGCTGATGTAAATAATAAATAATTAAATAAATGGAAGAGAGCAGACCTATATACCTTGTAGAAGGATTTCCAATAATTGTAATGGATACTACAACCCCACAGAGATGGAGACGGAGCATAAATAACTCTGCATTCTCTAAGAATGGGCTGTAGTCAGTAACATCCTTCCAAAGAGGACACCATAGAGAGTGGAGAAGGAGTGTAACTTTATGGTAGAGAAATCTGACAAGTACTGAATCAACCATGTGATCAAGGTCAACATCAAGTGTAATAAGCCATGTGATGATATATACTCTTGATTTGATGTCGTGAGAATGGTACTGTACCTCTGTGGTCCTCCTCCAAAAACACATAACAGTTTAATCATGAGAAAACCATAAGAAAAATCTCATTTGAGGGATATTTTATAAGAAACAAAACAAAACAAAAAAACACTGGTCAAAACTGTGCAGTTTCTCAAAAAGGAAAAAATGTCTAAGAAACTGTCATAACCAAGAGGAAACTAAAGAGATAACTAAAATTAATGTGGGATCCTGGAAGCATCCTAGCGTAGAAAAAGACATTAAGCAAAATGTAAGAAAATCTGAAAAAAGCCTAGACTTTAGCTAATAACACTGTATCAGAATTTGTTCATTAATTATAATGAGTGTAGTATACTAATATGTGATGTTAATATTAAGGGCCTAAAACTAGGAAATAAGTAGTAGAGTGTGGGATATATGGGAGCTCACTATACTATCTTCATTAATTTTCTGCCTATGTCATCCTATGATTAAACATTTGTTTTAAAATCATGTTCCAAAGTCTCACATTAGCAAAATGCTTCCCCTTCATTGTCCCCTGCTGAAGTCCTACCTTTCAACTCAACTTCAGTAGCCTTCCTAATTCTTTAAAAAGAGATGTATGTCCCCTTCCATCTATGTCCAAAGTCAATACTTATCATGTTGATTTTCATTAATTTACTTATTATTTCATTCATTCAACCAATAGTTATGGATTACTCACACCAGTTATTGACCATAGTGCTATGGAGAGACAAGCAACAACCTTTACTCTGACCAAGCTTACAATTCTGTGGTTACGGTCATGCAAGCAAATGTGTACAGTTCTAAGAGAATGACAAATGGTGGAGATTAGGAAATGTCTCTAAGGATCTGACGTTTGTAATCAGTCTCTGCATTGAACGTGTGAGTGGTGGATGCAGGAATGGAAAGACAGGAGAGTATTCTGGGAGAAAACCTATTTGAACCTTCCTGAGGCAGAACGGAGGGCAGCATCCCAAAAGAAATATAACATCAGTGTGATCGGACATTCTCAACATAGGCACCATATATGAACTCTTATATGTGTCAGGCTCAGTGCTAACGTGTGTTACCTTGGTTAATACTTACATAACTCTGTGATGCAACGTTATTTTTATTTGTACTTTACAGATATGTGTACTTTATAGATAACAAAACTGAGGGACTTCAACAGTGACAGAGCTGAGATTCAGGCTAAAACAGGTTTGTGTGAAAGTCCAAACTCTTTCATCCTGTTGAGGAAGACACAATTCATCTGCTTAAGTCAGAGAGTTTTTGTTTGGTTGTTTTTGGCTGTGCGTTACTACGTGGGCTCTTTCTGCTGGTGTGAGCAGGGACTACTCTTCATCGCAGGGTGTGAGCTTCTTGCTGTGATGGCCTCTCTCATGGCGGAGCACTTACTCTGGGCACGCAGGGGCTTCAGGAGCTGTGTGTGCAGGTGCAGCGGTTGTGGCGTGTGCGCTCTAGAGTGCAGGCTCAGTATTAGTAGTTTCAGTGCTTCACCTTAGTTGCTCTGTGACATGTGGGATCTTCTAGGACCACAGACAGAACCCATGATACCTGCATTGGCACGCAGATTCTTAATGACTGGACCACCAGGGAAGTCCAGTCAGAGATTCTTATGATTGTTCCCATCATATTATACCAGGGTTTCTTAGCACTATTGACATTTGGGTCAGATAATTCTTTGTTGTGGGGTCTGTTCTGTGTACTGTGGGATGTTTAGGGGCATCCCTGGCTTCTACCCTCTGGATGTCATTAGCTCTCACCCTCTACCTGGAATGACAATGAAAAATGTCTTCAAACTTTGCCACATTTGATTGACATCGAGGGCGAATAGCAAAACAATCCCATCTCCTGCCCCTGCATTGCAAGCCCTGAGTTACACTGTTTCAGATTGGGATGGAGTTGTGTTTAAATTCTTCCTTCCTCCTGTCTTCCCTCCCTCTGCTCCTTCTCAGTGTTTCTTAAGTGCCTACCATGTACAGGCTGGATACACATCCTGTGTAGTTTAGAACACAGTAACCTGTAGAAAGATTGAGGGCAGGAGGAGAAGGGGACAACAGACGATTAGATGGCTGGATGGCATCACCAACTCGATGGACATGAGTTTGAGTGAACTCCAGGAGTTAGTGATGGACAGGGAGGCCTGGTGTGCTGCAGTTCATGGGGTCTCAAAGAGTCAGACACGACTGAGCTACTGAACTGAACCTGTAGACAGTGGTTGCTTAACAAATGCTTCAGGAATTACTGCCAACAGAGTCTTAAATGCCTGGGATTCTAAGTGTTAAGGACAAATGAAAAACATTCTTCCTGAATGCAAAACTTGATGTTGGTGAAATAAATCCCAAGCTTGTGATCACTTGGAGTACCTCTTATGTCCCTGGAGAACTGGCTTAGCTGGTATCCTTCAGGCTGAAAAGATACTCTCAAATTTCACTGGCCTTTAGACAGACCCAGCAGAGCACCTGTTAGGAACCTAGCAGAGAGTGGCATATGTTAGGTTGCCAATAAATGCTGAAGACAGCATGGCTGATCTGTAATAATTAAGGGAAGCCATATGCCTTGGTCTGTAATTTGAGATTCCATTTGAAGCACATACTGATTTTCTTATTCTATCACTTTTGGGTGAGATCTGGATTGGGGAAATGACTCTTCAACTAGATTTTCTATTCATCTCCCTTGAGAGTGAGTGGGTGCTAGGAGGGAAAGCTCATTTCAGGGCAGTTTTCTTGCCACTGGAGGTTCTATACCACTGGAGTGTCAGTTTCTTGTCATTAGAGGGAGCTCAGAGAAATGTAAACACAAAGATAATGCAGGGGTGAGCTATCCA
>NW_024080431.1:60810-71469 GCF_014754425.2 Oryx dammah | reverse complement strand
CGGGAGCTTGGCGAGCGCGGGAGCTTGGCGAGCGCGGGAGCTTGGCGGCGCGGTCGCCGGGACTTGTCCCCTTCTCTGTTTCTACTGCTCAGTTTTCTGGGTGTACTGCTGGCGCTCCTTGTGAGGCAGGTGGTGACTGTCCTGCATCCCCTGAAGTCTCAGCAAAGAAGACTGCCTCCCGCTTTTCAGGTAGTCTCTCCGGGGCTGCGATTGCCCCTTTCCAGCCCTTACCGCTCTGGCTGCCTGTCCCCGGCGGGGGATGGTCTGCAGCCGGCTATTTCCGTTCCGTCCTTTGTTCTATGTGCGGTCCTGGCGGGGTCTTATGTTCGCGCTTTTCGCGTGGTAGCTATTCCCCAGCCTGGTTTGCTCGCCCAAGTTCGATCGCTCTGGTTACGCGTGGGGCGTTTCTGCCCGCTTCTTACCGAGCGCGGCAGCCCGCGGCTCCCGCGCTTCCCTGCCCTGCCCCCACTTGCTAGCGGCGGCTGCAGGCGTCTGCGCGGCTTTTCCGCTGGGGGAGTTACTGTTGGGCTCGTAATCTGTTGGTTTTAATTATTTATTCGTTTTTCCTTCCTGTTATGTTGCCCTCTGTGTTTCCAAGGCTCGCCTTAGACTCGGCAGGTAGAGTGTTTCCTTGTGTTTGGAAACCTCTCTTCTTAGAATTCCCTTCCCGGGACGGGCTTCCCTTCCCGGGACGGAGCTCCCTCCCCACCTCCTTTGTCACTTTTCTCGTCTTTTATATTTTTTCCTACCTGGTTTTGAAGACAATGATCTGCTTTTTTGGTTGCCTGATGTCCTCTGCCTGCATTCAGAGGTTGTTTTGTGGAGTTTGCTCTGCGTTGAAATGATCTTTTGAGGAATTTGTAAGGGAGAAAGTGGTCTTCCCTTCCTATTCCTCCGCCATCTTAGGACCGCCCCCTTTAGTGTCAATTTAAATAAGAAAAATCTCCATGATAAGTTGATAGGCCTTCCTTTCTCATTCCTTGTAACTTATGACCATTTCAGTGACTGATTGCTAGCAAATTTTACCTGGTATTCTTGTCTTCTTACACTGGGATTACCAGCCAGAGATAGCAGCAAGAAGAAACCGCCTCACATCATAAAACTTTTTAACTTTCTCAGATACAGAAACCCCAGATTAATTTGTTTTAAACCATTAGTGTACAGTTAATATGATGAAAAAGGCATCATACTACTGGCTGTTATCTTAAAGAAAAAATTCCAAAATATATCACTACATTTTTTTCCCAGCTTATCACAACCGAGTTTCCAAGGTAAGACCAAAAGAGACAAAAGGAAAGATACACAAAGACTCAGACCCAGGAAAAGAAACAGAATGACAGGAAAGGGGGCCCACAGTCAGCGAACTGGAGGGACATACAAAGAACAGGGAGGCCTGGGAAAGAGGAACCAGGGAAGAAGGGATTAAAGAGAGACAGAAGACAATGGATGCTTAGAAGAAATATTAAAACATCTGTCCATGAAATTACTTCATTCACTTTCCCAAACAACTTATTTGTATTATCTCACAGCATATAACTAATTTTGACAAACTGAAGTGTTATTTGGTAGATTGAAACTTTATTTCTTTTTTCAAATTTTATTATTTGAGATTCCAGGACCAGAATCTCTCTAAAACTTGCTTCTCAAGATTGCTCCTTTGGAAAATGCATAAGAAAATTTTGTTGACTGTATGCCATTATATCCCCAGCATGAATAGATAGATTAGAGAACTGAAGAAAATTTGAAATTCAGTAACAATTTTCTGTACAATAGCATGGTATGCAGACAAGAAATACTGCATATTATAGCCCCTTCTTAGCCTTCTAAAACATGATAGCATATTAAAGGCTGTGAGAAGCTCTGCAGACCAGGAACCTATAGAACTTCAGTCCAGTATTCCCTAAACATATTTGACCATAAAACCCTCTCCTATGTAATACTTGTTTACATTCTGCAGACCCAATGTTCCATGAAATGGACTTGGGGCCATGTTGGTGTTAGAGTGTTTAGACTGTGTTTTTGTTTTTGTTTCCAGGAAAGTGTTTTAGGTATTCCAAGACCAGTCGATAACTCATATTCCTTTGCCCATAACTCAGTGTTTTGCCAAAGACTGGCTTTTCCAAAGACCAAACGATGCACAACAGGTCTTGGCAGTAATGTGGTTTATCACACTTCAGTGACATGTCAGGCTCAACTTAGGTTTGGAAAGCATCTAGAGAACTTCCAGGGAGATGTATTATGAAAAAACCTTAAGCCCTTATTTTTATTCACACATATTAAATATTTTAGGAGACAGAGAAGATGACGTATTTTGGTTCTGCCATTTGTTACTCAACATCCACACATAACAAATAATGAATTGCTATGGTGGACTAAGGCCATATGCCACAGTAGCTGTCTATGGTCCCTTCATTACAATCTCTGTTAATTTTTCTCACTCTTTCAAAGCAGACGGGTTTGTTTAATAAACTGAAGTCTGAAATCAACTGGTTTCTTCACAAGCTGTTGCTGAAAGAAGATTCTATGGTTCTTGTTAGAAGGTCTTTTATAGCATCATTAGTATAATTGTTGCATTTCCAAGCATAATTTCTGAATTGAGTAAATTTTCTTTTGCTCCCATCCTTGGCACCGATTCCTGCCCAGGTAGGTAAGGAATTCAACTCTACATCAGTCAGAGCAATGAGAGGGAGGGCATACAAGAGCTGACAAAGTATTTTTTGCGATTCATGTGGTCGCAAAGAGTCAGACACGACTGAGCTACTGAACTGAACTGAACTGAATAAAAGTGCTGTTTCTCGATTTGTTCCTTGTCAGGATAAAGAGAAGGGTATTCAGTTTTCAGGTAATCCCATACCTCTAAGTGTGGGTGTCACTTTTCATTTTTTAGTTTAAAGCCATAGATTCCAACTCTGAGAGCCCACTGGCAGAAACTACTGTCAGACCTGTTCCTTGGGTCCTTGGCTGAGCAGTGGGAAAACTGGCTTTGCTTGCTCTTTGATGGGACACTCCAATTCCCACAGGATTCACCACTCCCTCTTACACACCAGGCTCTGACACATTGATACTGCTTACCTGATCCTCAACACAGTGGAATGTATGGCTCCTGGCTCACAGAGCCATTTTCCTAGTATTCTAAAGCTAATAAGCATATCACCTGTTGGAAGAAATTTGCTCTTTCATATAAAAGTACTAACCTTGTATAAATTCAAATGTTGTTGTTTAGTTGCTAAGTTGTGTCCAGCTCTTTTGAACCCCATGGACTATAGCCCACCAAGATCCTCTGTCCATGAGATTGCCCAGGCAAGAATACTGGAGTGGGTTGCCATTTCCTTCTTCAGGGGATCTTCCTGAGTCAGGGATTGAACCCTCATCTCCTGCACTGGCACGCAGATTCTTTACCACTGAGCCACCAGGGAAGTACCATAAATGGAAATACATGTATGCAAAAACAGCAAAGAAAGGATCAAAATAAGAATAGTCCTCCTCCTCCCTTTTTTTCACTAATCTTCTCATATCTTAATTGCCAGAGGGAATCATCATTACCAGATTTCTGTGCATTCTTACACATAATATCTATGCACATGTAGACTTATGGATATACACATGAAACTCAATAAATCAAAATGGTGTCACATTATTTTAAAAATGGTCTTAACCTTTTCATTTTTAACATAAAAACTATCTTAATTACTTCACTGTTTTTGTAAAAGAATAGCTAGTAAACATGGAAAAAATGCTTAAATTCACTCAAGAGAAGAAATGTAAATTAAACTCTGAAATGTAATGTTTCAGCACTCAGTTATAGGCAGAGATGAAAGGTTTAGTAATATGCAATATTAAGGAGAGAAGAGAGAAAAATTACATATAAATTATACTTAATGATAAACAGCTTACAAACGCAACTAGTTAGCCACTTTCCTTTATTTGGTTCACTGAAAAGGAGGAAGATAAACAGGAAATTTTCTAATGAGACTGGATGTTTGGGGAACAATACAAATCACATGCATTATAACTCCTTTCCTTAACTTTATTTAGCCACAGTTCTTAGACATATAATTCACCATATTTCCTCAACAGGACTGGGCTCATGAGTCCAGATATCACCTAAGAAATCTCAGGATTTTGATGTCCTTTCCAGAGAGAAAACTAAATATGAAAGTATATTTAGTGCATATTTCTTGTTTTTGTTCAGTTGCTAAGTCATGTCCAGTTCTTTGTGACTCCATGGACTACAACATACCAGTCCTCCTTTTCCGTCACTGTCTCCTGGAGTTTGCTTAAAACATTGTGCACTGAGTTGGTGATGCAATCTAACCATCTTATCCTCTGCCAACCTTTTCTCTTTTTGCCTTCAATCTTTCCCAGCATCAGGGTATTTTCCATGAGTCAGCTCTTCCCTCAGGTGCCAAAATAGCGGAGCTTCAGGATAAGTCCTTCCAATGAATAATTAAGGTTGATTTCCTTTAGGACTGACTGGTTTGATCTCCTTGCTGTCCAAGGAACTCTTCAGATTCTTCTCCAGCACCACAATTCAAGAGTATCGGTTCTTTGGCCTCAAGCTTCTTTATGGTTCAACTGTCACATCCGTAGAAGACTATTGGAAACACTGTAGCTTAGACTATACAGACTTTGCTTGCCAAAGTGATGTCTCTGTTTTTTACTACACTAAGCTTGTCATAGCTTTCCTTCCAAAGAGCAAGTGTCTTTTAATTCCGTGGCTGCAGTCACTGTCTGCAGTGTATTTAGAGCCCAAGAAAATAAAATCTGTCCCAGCTTCCACTTTTTCCCTTTTTATTTGCCACTCTTGCACCTCGATATAGTAAATCCTATTGTAAAGCCCATGTATGTAGCCACTTGAGAAACACAAAACTCTCTGCACAAACATTTGTCAGACTGTGTAAATTGGTACACGTGTGTGTGTGTGTAATTATGATGGAACATATCCCAGCTTGTTGTCAGTTATCTAGCTGGAATGTACTTGGTTACACAGAATTCCAAAATCATCAATAAGATAATTTCCCTAATATACCTCCAAAGTCATTGGTTTCCATTTATCTACAATGAGCTCAGGTGTTTTCAAAGACCTGTTTTTGTCTGATATGAGAGCATATTTAATCAATTTTTTTTTTTTAGAAAGGGGAAAAAATGTTGTTTTAAATCTATGGAGTCAGGTCCTTATCCATCTATCTTGGCTCCAGCCTAGATAAGGTAAGATTTCAGGTCCTGTGTTATTAATGTGCTGTCAATATGAATAATAAGTGAACCTGGTGAATTATTTCACACTTCTAGGAAAATCTATAGCCCTGTTCTTCTCTAACAGCACTGGAAGCTATTGAGGATGTTGGTCCCTTTCTATGTGGAAGATTGTGATAACTTCATCTAGGAAAGTGGTAAAACTCTGTCCCCTTCTGAGGCCCATGTAGAAATTTATGCAGATGAATAGTATTTTGAAAAGTCAGTACTGTATTCTATCAAGCTCTTTGAAGTTTTGAGGGCCTGCTCCCACCTTAAACAACAAGATGTGAATTACACACCAACCAGAGAAGAGATGCCCAAATGATCTTTATTAAGTTCAAAAGTCATTCAGAAACTCTGGTAGGTAGAAAATTGAAAGATGAGGATTTTTTGCCCTCAAACTGATATGGATGTCATGAGCCCAGGGAGGGAGAAAAGGAAGACCGCATGAATAGGAAAACTGGAGCAAAGACATATATGCCACTCCTGCCAGGGACATGTGTCACCACCTATGGACCCATCTCTCAAGCTGCCAGCAAAAAAAAAAAAACTACTATACATAGTAGGTCAACACACTCTTCATACCCTTTTGGTTTCCTTCCAGTGAAGACCACCCATGAACAGAAGCTAGCATATTGCACACAAATAGTCCAACAGGAGTCATCACCACCTGCCTCTCTAGTCTTCCACTTTGCATAGGTGTGCTCCCAGGAAGTGAAAAAAGGAACCAGGGTCCTTAACTGGTGGACATAGAAATGCAGTTCCACACACCAACCGCACAAGACCAGTTGGAGTCAAAATCTCCAATGAACTAGGATACTGGTAAGTCAGTCTCACCTTCCCCAAGCCACCAGTTTTACTTATAAGCCCTGATGGTAGTTAATATTCTCATTATTGCTTCATTTAAAAGATTTAAGGGTAAAATTCCGTGGCATGCATGCTCAGTCACTCAATTGTGTCTGACTCTTTGTGACCTCATGGACTATAGCCCACTAGGCTTCTTTGTTCATGGGATTATCCTGTCAAGAATACTAAACTGCACTGCCACTTCCTTCTCCAGAGGATCTTCTCCGACTCAGGGCCTGAATGCACATCTCCTGCGACACCTCCATTGGCAGGTGGATTCTTTACCACTGAGTCACCTGGGAAGCCTTAAAATTCAATGGACTCAAATTTAAGGTCAGCAGTATTACTTAGGCTGGTATAATGAATACTGAATGAGCCTGGTGACTCACCCTGGTTTGATGGTTAACTAGCCACTCATTCAAGGGAAGGTCACATTCTTCCAGATATGGAATGGTGTGCTAGTGTGACTCAGAAATGATCATTCATGTTCTCCTTTGGTGCTTACATGGCAGTGTTGCTCTATACTGGGCACCTGTTCTCATCAATCCTCTCAGTAGGGGCTCAAGTGAAAAGGGACGTTATTGTGACAATATACTGGGGTTATCATAGAGTACCGAGAGCAGAGAGTGCATGAAGGAGGCCTCAAGGCAGCTAAAACTGAGGCGAGTCCATCCGTGCTCTTCCTGGCATTCACAGATGATGGTCACCTTTCCTCCTGGGCTCTTTCAGGATATCTGTTTCATTCTCTTACCTGTAAACAAGGGAGGTTAAGTCCATATCAGCTGGCAATGGTCTTATCACCTATATGGGACACGAGTTATAGTACAAATTTAAAACTGATCATTGTACTAGCTTATAATTATTGAGCTCTTAATAGGTGCCAGACCTGTGTATTTCTTTATGTATTTCTCAAAACAGCAGCCTTATAAGACAGGTACTATTATTATCCCATTTTATAGAGTAAGAACAGGGTGCCTTAGAGCAGTTAAATCATTTCTTCTAAGCATGGTAGCAGGAGATCTGAGACCCCCAAATGAAGAACTACTAGAAATGATGAGTAGGAGCCAGCATTGAAAACCTAGGTAGGAAAGGTTCAGAGTACCTCCCACTTCATGTATTCCCTTCCTTGGGAATGACAGCATCCTAAAGGCATCTTCAACATTCACACTCATCATTCCCATCACATACCTTTCAAATCCATCATTTTCTCATCATCTCCTAATTTTAACACAGTATAAACTTTTCTCTTGACCCTGATTAATCCCTCTGACAAAAATGTGCCCTCAGCACTTCTCCCACTACCCCATCCCACTCCAAGTTCATCAGCCAAGTTACAGCACCAGCTCCTGAGGCCTTTCCTCAAACCTATGCACCCAAATCTAACAGATACCCTTCTCTGTGTCCCTGGCATATCCTGGATAATATTTGTCAGAATTTACCATAATGTAGTATAATTTTCTATTGACTTATGTCTAAAGGCAGTCATCTGTTCATCAGTAGTTCTTTTCAGAGCATTGACTATGTGTCAGGAATTATGCCAAACACATGTTCACATAATGATGAACAAAGTTAGTCCCTTGCTCTCATGGAAACTACAGTCCAGCCAGGAAGACACACCTTACTCTAATCATACATCAGATTGTTCAAGTAGAAACTGCATGTTCTGGAGCAAAGGAATTCAGAGAGGATGTAATAACAAAGAATCTAAAGGAGACTGGGAAACTGAGACTTCTGGGAATAAGTGACAAGAGGTCTGAGTTGTGACTTAAGCTTCTTGGTGATCAACAACTTGAGGAAATCATTGTGGTTTTCTCAAACAATAATGAGATCATATGCCAGAAGAGGCTGAAAACATAGGCAGGGGTAAGACAATAGTGCTGTAACTGAGCTGTGTGTCTCCAGTTCTGAGTATAGTTCTTGAAACAGAGATGTGCTCATCAAATGTTTCGGGAATGCAGCAATGCAGGAATCTGCTGGGGGGAAATTGAATGATAAGTCAACTTGGAACTTGGAGAGTGAGGAGCCTGACAACAGATTTTAAAAACTCCCTACTGACACTTGAGACAATGCCAAATCTAAGAAAATCAAATTGCCTTTTTCATATTCCCGCCTTCCACACACACTGTTATCCACAGGTTAAGGTTGCTGTCACCTGAATGTCTCAGTCTCACTATGCTGAGCCAGTCACACTGCTGCAAAGAATATGCACAAGCACCTCCAAACCAAACAAGAAAAACTTTCCGATCGAAATCACAAGTCACTGCTTTTCAATTCTACTGTCTGACTTTAGAAAATATTGTAACTACTAGGTTCATTATGGGAGAAGGCAATGGCACCCCACTCCAGCACTCTTGCCTGGAAAGTCGCATGGATTGAGGAGCCTGGTAGACTGCAGTCCATGGGGTCACAAAGAGTCAGACACGAGTGAGCGACTTCACTCACTTTTCACTTTCATGCATTGGAGAAGGAAATGGCAACCCACTCCAGTGTTCTTGCCTGGAGAATCCCAGGGACGGGGGAGCCTGGTGGGCCACCGTCTATGGTGTCACACAGAGTCGGACACAACTGAAGCCACTTAGCAGCAGCAGCAGGTTCATTATATGAGGCAGGGCATCAGCATAAAGGGCTGATAATTTGAGGTACATTTAAACATGGCAGCTAACTACAGGCTCATGTTAGTTTATTTTCTTCCTGATTAACCTATATGTTCTTTGACTTTAGTTAATTTCATTATGAGTTTACAATGCCCTGATCTATGTAGCAAAAAAAGGAAAAGAAAACTTCCCTAACACATATACCCAATGGATGCCTGACCAACCCATTCCTGAAATCTGAGGTAGTGTGTAAAAATTCAGATGGATTCAGATTATATAAGTCTATTTTGTGAAGAAGGAAATAATGATAAAATTGTTTTTCACATTACTGAGTCCTGCTCCCTTCAAAATCCTCAAGTACATAGAGTTGAGAAGCAGTATAGTAAAGCCACAAGCACACTATAAAAATTATCCACTGTACTAAGAACCCTGATAGATAAAGGATAATAATGACTGCAGGAACTGGAAGTTGGTGAGTACCATGTGTCAGGTACCCTGCTGAGAACTTTACCAGCATTTTCATGTTAGAACTTTACACGAGATGGGTACTGTGATGATTATCCCCATTAACAGATTCATCCATAGAGCCTCATCAGATCCTGCACTTCAAATTGCTGAATTAAAGGACATTAAGGAGCTTGACTTTACTTATCCTTCTTACTGTGTTTGTATGCTGAGAATTTTTATTCCATTTTAATGCAAATTAAAAGGAAGACCTCAAGTAGAGGTATGTTCCATAACTGATTATCCCTAATGTTCCAGGTGGAGACAAAATATATATAAAGAGAAAATTTACATTGAACTTTTGATCAAAGGTAAATGTTTTCAGTGCACTAAATTATTCAGATGGATAAATGTTACAAAAGATCTTGCAGCCTGCTGACTGACTGATTTTTGGTATGTCTTTAAGAGTTAATACCATTTGTCTAAAGCCTGTCATTTTTGACAATATCATCTTACAGAATCTGTAGCATTCAAAAGAAAAATGTCTAACACTACCTTCTAAGCCAAAAATGATAGAGAAAATGGCCCAGGAAAATGCCCACATACTGAAGATTCATTCCACAAACACCGTTGATACGGAGCATCAGAAACAGAGTGACCTAATGATTATGAGATCTAGGGGAGATGACAGTAAATGGGTGATTTCAAGACTGTATGAGAAGGATTAGCCCAGGGCAGTCTGGGAGCCAAGGTGAGGGTATTAACCCATGGTAGGGAAGGGCTCTGGATGGTTTCCATGCAGAATTAACATCCAAACTGAGAACTGACTAAGCAGGTAAGACAATACAGTAGTATGTTCAAGGCAGAGGAACAGTATATGTACAAGTGTGGAGTCAACAAGGGGCCTTATGGATCCAGAGAAGTAAAAGATGCTTAGTGTGCCTGGTGAGAGAAGAGAGTGGATTAGGTCTGGAAGAGGTGAGACCAGAGCTTTTCCTAGGATGAACTCAAGTAGCATCCTGGTAACCAAGATGATGCATTGGAAGTCTGTCCAAAAGTGGTGGAGTCTGGTGCTAAAGGATTTTGTGTTGATAAATGACATTCAATTTCCTGAGAGTTTTTCACTACCTAGTAAAGGAATCAAAAACATTGCTTCTACCATAACTCCTATTCATTGTTCTTAAACTTATGTTTCCAAGCAATAGAGAGATTAAAGCCAAGAAATACCAGAAAAGATGCAAGTCCATTCTGATATTTAAGTCAATGCTCACTCAGCAAAGGTGCATCAAACTTGCTGGCCAAAAAAAAAAAAAAAAAAAAAAAAAAACACTGACTGAAGATTATGCAAGAAGAGGACATGCATCCCAAAGGAAACCTGAGCATCTAATTAACTGGAGGACTGGAAAGCCCTGACTTATGCATATTCAAAAGGTCTAGGACAAGAGTTCAAGGTTCTTCAGGAAAACTTTTGCTAATGTATCAAGACCACAACAGCAAGAGGAGAGTTGATTTCAGTTAGAAAGAAAAAGTGAGAAAGACT
>NW_024080431.1:43820-55810 GCF_014754425.2 Oryx dammah | reverse complement strand
GCAAGAGGAGAGTTGATTTCAGTTAGAAAGAAAAAGTGAGAAAGACTGGGGTGATGATGTCTTAACCATGGGAAGAGGAGATACTTCACACTAGGAGGATTAAAGGGTACTGTGAATTCACCCAGCTGCACATTACAGTCATCAGAGAGGTTCTTAAAAACACCAACGTCTTGACCACATCCTTAAGTATTTTTATTTCATTGAGAGAGGGTGGGACCTGAGTATTTGTATTCTTTGAAAGCTCCACAAGGATACTAAATGTAAGCAGATTTGAAAACCGAAGGTGTCACAGCCCAGAGCATGGGCTGAGGAGGAAGGCAGTGTGAGTTGGAATTCCAGATCTCTCTAGAAATACTTATTTTGCTCTTTTAATTTTTAATTTGCAAGCATTCCATAAAACATTAAGTTCAGTTCAGTTCAGTCACTCAGTTATATCCAACTCTTTGCTACCCTATGAATTGCAGCACACCAGGCCTCCCTGTCCATCACCAACTCCCAGAGTTCACTCAGACTCACCTCCATCGAGTCAGTGATGCCATCCAGCCATCTCATCCTCGGTCGTCGCCTTCTCCTCCTGCCCCTAATCCCTCCCAGCATCAGAGTCTTTTCCAATGAGTCAACTCTTCCCATGAGGTAGCCAAAGTACTGAAGTTTCAGCTTTATCATCATTCCTTCCAAAGAAATCCCAGGGCTTATCTCCTTCAGAATGGACTCGTTGGATCGCCTTGCAGTTCAAGGGACTCTCAAGGGTCTTCTCCAACACGACAGTTCAAAAAAATCAATTCTTTGGCACTCATCTGTCTTTACAGTCCAACTCTCACAGCCATACATGACCACTGGAAAAACCATGGCCTTGACTAGATGGACCTTTGTTGGCAAAGTAATGTCTCTGCTTTTGAATATGCTATCTAGGTTGTTCATAACTTTTCTTTCAAGGAGTAAGCATCTTTTAATTTCATGGCTGCAATCACCATCTGCAGTGATTTTGGAGCCCCCAAAAAATGAAGTCTGACACTGTTTCCACTGTTTCCCCATCTATTTCCCATGAGGTGATGGGACCAGATACCATGATCTTTGTTTTCTGAATGTTGAGCTTTAAGCCAACTTTTTCACTCTCCTCTTTCACTTTCATCAAGAGGGTTTTTAGTTCCTCTTCACTTTCTGCCATAAGGGTGGTGTCATCTGCCTATCTGAGGTTATTGATATTTCTCCTGGCAATGTTGATTCCAGGTTGTGCTTCTTCCAGCCCAGAGTTTCTCATGATGTACTCTGCATAGATGTTAAATAAGCAGGGTGACAATATACAGCCCTGATGTACTTTTCCTGTTTGGAACCAGTCTGTTGATCCATGTCCAGTTCTAACTGTTGCTTACTGACCTGTATATAGGTTTCTCAAGAGGCAGGTCAGTTGGTTTGGTATTTCCATCTCTTTCAGAATTTTCCACAGTTTATTGTGATCCACATGGTCAAAGGCTTTGGCATAGTCATTAAAGCAGAAATAGATGTTTTTCTGGAACTCTCTTGCTTTTTCAATGATCCAGCAGATGTTGGCAACTTGATCTCTGGTTCCTCTGCCTTTTCTAAAACCAGCTTGAACATCTGGATGTTCACGGTTCATGTATTGCTGAAACCTGGCTTGGAGAATTTTGAGCATTACTTTACTAGCATGTGAGATGAGTGCAATTGTGCGGTAGTTTGAGCATTCTTTGGCATTGCCTTTCTTCGGGATTGGAATGAAAACTGACCTTTTCCAGTCCTGTGGCCACTGCTGAGTTTTCCAAATTTGCTGTCATATTGAGTGCAGCACTTTCACAACATCATCTTTCAGGTTTTGAAATAGCTCAACTGGAATTCCATCACCTCCACTAGCTTTGTTCATAGTGATGCTTTCTAAGGCCCACTTGACTTCACATTCTAGGATGTCTGGCTCTAGGTGAGTGATCACACCATCGTGATTATCTTGGTCGTGAACATTTAAGGTTGCTTTATATAGATATATCCAACAGAGCAAGATAAAGATAAAATGTACAGATATGAAGGAAGTTTAACTCTTACCCCTCTGTCGTTAGTTTCCTCATCTGTAAAAAAATGGGAAAAATTAATAGCATGTCTCTGATAGGATCAGCGAAGATTACATGAGTTAATGAACAAAGTGATTTACAATTTCCTGGCAGATAAGTGCTCAATAAATTGAAGCTGGTAAAGAATCTGCCTACAATGCAGGAGACCCCAGTTCAATTCCTGGGTCGGGATGATCCCCTGGAGAAGAGATAGGCTACCCACTCAAGTATTCATGGGCTTCCCTCGTGGCTCAGATGATAAAGAATCCACCTGCAATGTGGGAGACCTGGGTTCAATCCCTGGGTAGGGAAGATACCCTGGAGGAGGGCATGGCAACTCACTCTGGTATTTTTGCCTGGAAAATCCTCATGGAAAGAAGAGCCTGGAGGGCTATAGTCCATGGGGTCACAAAGAGTCAGACATTACTAAGCGATTAAGCACAGCACATTTTTCTTAAACCAGATCTAGGTAATAGGAGAAACAATGACAGAGAGATGAAAATCACAAGGCATATTCCAGGGACACTAGTTTGGCTAGCGCTTCAGAGAATAATGGAGGCTTCCCTGGTGGCTAAGATGGTAAAACATCTGACTGCAATTCTGGAGACCCAAATTAGATCCTTGGGTCAGGACAATCCTCTGGAGAAGGAAATGGCAACCCACTCCAGCATTCTTGCCTGGAAAATCCCATGGTCGGAGAAGCCTGATAGGTTATGGTCCATGGGGTCGCAAAGAGTCAGACATGACTAAGGGACTTCATTTTCACTTTCTTTCAGAGAATAATAGAAAAAAAAAATTTAGAAAAGCAAGTTGGGGCCAAATTGCTTTCTTGAGTTCCAAGCTAATGTTGGAATATGAACAAGGGTTCATTAATGGATCATCTAATAACATAGTCCCCAAATTAGAGGCAAGGAGGTATACACTGTATAAAATAGAAGAAATTCAAGGATTGCTCAGAGTCTACTCCAAAACTTGGACTCTGATTTGAATTTAACACAAATGTGGAACCAACAGATGTCTCTGAAGAGTTGAGATCAGACCAACATAGAGCTTCAAAAATGAGCAGCGAGTCACTGGACATTAATAATCCCTGGTGCTCAGATGCTCATCTTCCTGACACCTTGGCTCTTATTCACATAGTGAACTCCATTTCTGTTGTCCAGATACAGCCTGCTTTATTAGGAATCTCTAAATAGTGCTGGAAATGATTTTTATCCTTTCCCTTTTCATTTATAAATATATCTGAAAACGAGTAAAGGTGACTTAGATGGATGCGCCGAACACAGCAGGAAGAGATAAAATGTAATACAAATGAGAAAGAAGTCAGGAGGCAGGGAATAGGAGGGTAGGAGACTTCAGGGGAGACCTTAAGGGACATGAAGATGCTGAGAGCAGGCCATGAGGACCTATAAATATGCCAGCAGTGGGGTGCAAATTGGCTTAAAGCCTTCTAACAGACAATGTAAAGAAGGAAAGAAGATGGGTTACAAGATTCAGAAGGTCCTCAGCTTAATCCAGGCAATTGCTGAAGAGAGAAATAGCTCTTTCTGGAACAATGCTAGAGTAAACTATCTCCAGATCTAAATAATGAGGCTACTGTGTAAAACTGTAATAATGTCATCCACATCCAAGCACCCTAGTAGAGCGTATGACATGTAGTGGCCACCGATACATATTGAGTGAATATATGATAGAGGAAAGGAAGCAGGGAGGGCACCTGTCCCATACATCACTAAATTCATGGGATGCTCTGCCAACATTCCTAGTGTGGGCTGAGGGACTCCCACAAGTCAATAAAAGTAATTCTGAAGGTTCTGTGTGCAAAATGGCCCAGTGCAGGCATCAGTACTCAGCTAGTCTGGCTGAAACCAGAAATAGATTATAATGCCTATGGAAGGAATCCACTAGGCACTATAATCTATAGTGATAGACAAACTTCTCTAAAGACTTTCTCTCCACTGAGCATCTGCCAAGTGTTGAGGGGCAGTAATTTGATATTGTACTCCTCTATAACTCCAGCTGATTGATTTGTGTACTTAATATGATAGCATTCTACTTCTCACCCACAGCCCAACTAACTTGTGTGTACCTGAACAGCAAGGGTCTCTCCTCCAGGTGGAGATTCAGAAGTCTCCATCCTTCCATATTGTGGCTCTGTCAAGTATGACTGCTGTGGGCATCGACACCAAGGGCAGACAGGGAAGAAGTCCCACTGATTTCTTAGCCAGCTTGGCCCAGAAATGGCTCACCTCACTTCTACTCACATTGCCTTAGTGAATGATCCTACCCTGTTGTAAGACAGTTGGAAAACAGAATCCCTAGTAAGGCAGGTTCTTCCCAGTTATATCCCTTGCTCCAAGCCAAAATAAGACGGGAGCTCTGGAAGGCATCTAGGTGTGTCTCCTTCAATACTTACCTCTATTCACCCATTATATCCTCATGTACACAAAATAAACTTCCTGTCACCCCAAGTGATCGCCTGAAGTTCAGGGTCTCCAGGTTGTGTGTAGTTTCTTCATCAGGTCTAAATGCGACTCCTCTTATAGTCTGGCCTCCTGAAACCATTACAGGCATGATCTGTGCCTCACCCCAGCCCACATACTAAATATATAGGTGTTGGAGCAAGGGTAGCATTAGTTTAAACACTCTCTTTAGAGGAGTAAAGAAAGAAGAAAAAACAGCAGTCACGCCATTTTCTGACAATATAAAGTCCTGCTCAGTGGGCACTGTCAGGACTAGTACCTAGGGCTGCCTCCCCATGGCCCTGCTTCTGCCTTCTGGCTCTTTGTCCTTGTCCTTCATCCTCCATGGCATCATCTGAAGGGAGTGGCAGGGAATGTGCCCTCCTTGTGGCTCTGTAGCATTTACAGCATACATCTTATTCATACTAATTTGGGAGCCCAAGAGTTGATTTAAGCACAAACAGCTAGTGTTTTTAACCTCTGAGCAGAGTTCCCTCAAACACTTAGAAGGCTCCGATATAAACTTTTTTCCCACTAGTGACCACTTCCAATGTTATTTCTTAGAAACAGTTCTCAAGTCTGCTTTATTTCTTTGCTCTCTCACCCTCCTTGACACACACAATTTCCACTTATGTGCTATTGGACAAGAGTAGTCACATGACCCTTCCTGAATGAAGGGAGCCTGGGAAATGTAGTTCTCATCTGAGCTTATCAGTAACAGCTATACAGTGGAAGGGATTACAAATATTAGATGAAGAGCTGACCATTGAAAACTATCTTTCTGAGAATATTTGCATAAACATAAATAGTCTTTGATGTACATGTAATATACTATGCTCCCATTGCTCTTCTTTTAATTAAAATAAATCTGAGTTCAAGTCCTACCTTCATCATTTGCAATGCCTAAAAGCTTAAGTAAGCATTGCTCTGTCCCTTCTGAATATAACATATTTCATAAGATTGTTTCATGGAATAATATATTTAAATGATAAATTATGTAAAATTATGTCCAGTAATTTTAAATGAGTGAGATTATCTTTATAATTATAGTCACTATCTGTGTTTAAGATTTGTACTAACCCGATGGTAATGAAACAAGACTCTGATGTGCTCTTATTTACATACTTAAGGCGTTTCATGCCTTATAAACTTTGCATTTTGAGCACTCTATTTCCTTTTTGGCAAAACTAACAGATTTACTAAGACACTTGCTTAGCAGTTTATGTATAATACATGGTCTATCTCTGCTATTTTAATTTTGCATTCTATGAAAGTGTTATCAAATACTCCAGTCCTGTTGGAAGAAAATCTTCTGACTGGACACCAAACAATGTATAATTTGATCCAAATTGGAGTGGCAGTAAGAGGCACTCCTTTGTAGAATTTAGCACTGAAAGATTATCTGCTTTACAAGATTATTGTTTTAATCAGTCAACAAATGGACAAATGATCTATGCAATGAAGTATGGGCAAACTAATTTTCTCACAGGAATTCTACATGGATAATTTATATTGAACAAATATATAAATACGAGTGCAGTTGCAGACATTAAATTTAGCATTCAGCATGAACAGTTTTTGAAATTAATTCTAGCTGTAAACTGGGTAAGAGAGAATTCTATTTGGATGAGACATATGGATCCCTAGGCTAAAGCAGTGGTTCTCATGCATCAGAATCATCTAGAATCCTTCTTAAAACAGCATGTTGGATCTCATCTTCAGGGTTTCTGATTCTATACATCTATGTTCAAAAATACACATTTCTAAAGTCTTCTAGTGATGTTGCTGCTGCTGCACTTGAGATCCCTCTGGAAGACTCACTAGTCCAAAGTCTAGGTCAGCAAACAACATGCACCCCAGTCTGACACACCGTCTGTGTTGTAAAAAAAGCTTTATTGGAACACAGCCACCCTCATTTGTTTATGCACTGTCATGGCTGTTTTCACATTATAATGGCAGAGATGAGTAGTCTCAACAGAGACCATATGGCCTGGAAAGCCAAAAATATTGAGTATCTGTTCCTTTGCAGAACGTTGGCAGACCCCTGGCTAAAGAATAGGGAAGTGAGAGTAGAAGATGGCAAGAGACCTGGGCTTTGCCTTTTCATTTCAGTTCCTTTTATTGCCTTGAGTTAGGGATTCACTATGAGCTCTTCATCAGCACAGTCAATTAAAGGACAAATCATTTATATATGCCTCTCATTAAGGGATGAAAATTAAAGGGAACTGAATTACACACTTCAGTACCCAGTTGCTACTAGATGGTTAGAAGGCTGACATCTAAAAAGAATCACAAAGTCAGCTTTTTTCTCAAACCTTTCACTCCTAGAAAAGACCCAGTTGTTAGCTTTCCCTCCCGAGATGATGGAGAGGCTCCCTCAGTGTCACAAATGGTTCGCTATCATGTCCAGTTAATTAGGCACCCATGCCCACCTGCAGTTGAAACACCGGAAGTAAAACAAGGGGTCCATCGGACGAACCAGGTGATCTGACAATCGCTACTTGATGAGGTCATCTTCAGTGGCATAGACTAGTCAAAAGAGAGAGAGAGCTGTTTCTTTGTGGTGACCCCCTGGCTTTTGACCCCCATACTAAAGGACATAAAATATCTGTGCATTGCATTTTTTAGTCTAACAGTGAATGTTGAAGGATCAGATTCTCTTTGGTGGTATTAAGTCAGTTGCTGTCACCATTTGGGTAAGAAACCTTAAGAGGACTTTTGTGGTGTTGGAATGATGTCCCACACTTTGAAAGTGAGGAGTAGGAAAGGAAACTAGCATTCGTTGAATATCCCTAAATATGTCATGTAATCTTCTTATATCTGTGCAGGTCAGCTCCTGTACACATCACGGAGTTTGCTATAGCATATTATATTCCACAGAAAGAAAAACTGAGCTGTAGATTCCTAAACAGACTTCCTCAGCTTCACCCACTATTCAATGCCAGAGCAGGATTGAACTGTGGACCAACAACCACCAAACTAGTGGCTGTTCTACTCTGCCTGCTGCAAATTCCCAACCCTGAATCTTCTGGATGTGATCACAATGGCACTCGTTCTACTGGTGTGCCCTTGTCTACTCTGTAGAAATGCCTGGCCCCAGTCACCTGTGCCATTGTCCCTGAACTCTCTAGTTTATGGTCTGATTATTAACAAGTGAAAAGTTCATGTTAGATATGTAAACAATAGGTAGATGAGTATGGACAGTGGTTGAAAATGATTAAAATATATGTTTTCATAGAGTCATGTCACTGAGAAGCATGGAGAAGTATAACGAGGCCCATCAACAGAATTAATTTCAATACTAAAAAATAAGTTCCATCTCTTGAGTCACTTCTTATCTAATAAACATAATGTATTTACAAGGATTCTGGAGCTATGCTCTAGCTTGGTAGGAAAGAATATGATAAACAGTAATCAGAAGAATAAAACATAACATACAGCTTGACAGATATGGGACCAAACATTTTAAACAAATTAAGTTGGTTATTCTTGAGATAATCCTATAAAATAAGTTCAAATGAGGGAACTAAAGTACCAAGGTTAAACGATTTGCCCTATCCACAGATTCTGTGATGTTAAGTGGCAGAGCTGGGCTGTGAGCCCAGGAATCCAGTTATAGAGTTTGTGGAGTGTGTGGTAATTTCTGGAAGAAGGAACAGGAGGGTATCCATCCCTGGGGTACCCTCCTACTGAAGGGGTCCTGTATCTGCTTTGTACCATGGAGCCCCTAACCATCTTGTAAGACCCATTAACCCCTTCTTAGAATAATGTTTTAAATGCATAAAACAAAACACATGGGAAAACTAAGAAATATATTAAATATATGTCTATTTAATTATATCAATTTAACATATATAATTATATATAATATATTTAATTATATTACTAAACATATATATTTAATTAAATATATAGTTGTAACAGCCTGGAGAATTCCATGGACAGAGGAGCCTGACAGGCTATAGTCCATGGAATCACAAAGACTTGGACATGACTGAGCAACAAACACTTTTACTATATATTTATTAATCATTATAATATATTAAAATTTATTTGTTAAACTATTCTTAGAAGTAAATTTCCGAGAGAATAACATGCATGTTCCTTCATTAATACAAAAAGTTACAAAAGCCATCAATGAATCTAAAACCAGTTGTAATTTGGAATAATGAAGAGCAGAAACCACATTTTAAAGAAGCTCTAACAACTGTACTGTGATAGGATAACCTTTGTGATTTCCATTAATGACAGAATGAGTCACAGCCTGTTGAGTCTAGCGTGGTTTGTTGCCTTCTTAGATAATTGAAGGAGATGCTAAATTTCCGTTAAAGGTTAATGAAAGTGAAGATGTCATTTTTTCTTCCCACTTAAGGTCACAGACTCTCTAGATTCTATCCACTGTGACTAAACTGCATTAAGAGTAGCTCTGATGTTATAAAAGGAAAACTGAATATGAAAGGCAGAGTAGAATTTAATAACGTTTTTGTAATTGTGTCACCTGAATACATCTCCTAGACTCTCTGAAATTTCATTTTCTCACTGTAAAATGCGATTAAACCTCTCTTATCGGACTAATGTAAAGGGGGAAAAAGAAAACACAGTTGGAAATGACTCTATGAGGTGTAAACCCTTTTTTCTATGAGATCTTGATTATTACTTGAGAAGCAACTATACACTGGTATAAGAATGTGAGCTGCCTGTTACTCAGCTTCCACTCTTACTGTTTAAAAAAAATTTATTGGCTACCTACTGTGTGTCCACACTGGGATAGGTTTTGCACTGAAGCACAAGTGAATAAGATAGTTTACTGCCTTTAACGAGGTTGCATTCTACTGTGGGAAATATAGTCATATCTCCATGAAATGGTGAAGGAAGTGCAGTGGAGAAGGAGAGGCACAGAAAAGAGGCTGAGAGGGCTTCCTGTAGGAGGTGATGCACCAACCCTTAGTGTGAATAGAAATTAAGCAATTAAAGAAATATTGATGTTACTGTTAGAGAGGACAGTATAATAAGGAGTACGAAGTAAGATATGAGCTTATGAATGCAGGAAATGAGACTCATTTTTGCCATTGCCAGAGCATAAAGCTCTAGAGAGGAGAGGCATTTTTGAGCAATAAGGAGAGAAAGGTTGAGGTCATAACATGGTAGTTCTTGCCTTCTGTGCTAAGGGTCTTTGACTGTATTCCACAGGGGATGGAACACCCTCATGTCTTGCATAAATGATTTATCTGATCAAATCAGTGTTTTTGGAAGAGATTGGAAGAGGTTACAAATTAGTGACCTTCTGAAAAAATCTAGTTTACATATGTATTTGGCAGTATGTTGAATTTTTAAAATTCTTCATGTATTTAAAAATCAGGAGACTATACTTCCTCCAGGATTCTATTGGCGGAAGCTAACCAGTGATTGTCGAATTTGTACTGCATGTGGGCTCTCCAGGTGGCCTTGATCCCTCTACTCTCTGTATCCTTGCCAACACTACACCCAAATAAGCAAGGCCATTTATCATCAGTTTCACTGCACATTTTTCTTATAGCAAAGAAATGTTTCTCCATACTCATGTCTGTGTCAAAAGTGGGAAAGTGAAAAATAGATTAAGAGGACCATGTGCTTCAAGCAAAATGGGAAAGACAGTATTTCCTTTCTGACACTAGCATGCTTCACTCATTCTCAATGCCTGACTTTGAGCTTGACATTTGGGTTTGCAGCTTCTCTTGCCAAAGTCATCATCATGGACTGATGGACTCCTAGAGGATGGATCTCATGAAGCAAAACTAGAGGCAGGAAGAACAATTGGCTGATGGCTAAGATACAGGTAAGGAATAAGAGTGAGAGTTAAAACTGTGGTGCTGAGGTTGGAAAGAAGAGTGGATTTATACAGTCCACAGGTGATATAATCATAGGGTTCATGGTTCATTGACTGAGGTTGAGAGAAGAAAAGGATGATTTCTCTGGTCTCTACTTTGTACAGTAGAGGCTGCTGGTGGTACAATAAGAGAGAAAAAAAGCCAAATTAGGATGAAGAATATGAAATCCATTTTGGACAGGTTGAGTTGGACATAAATTGTGACACAAAGTATCAGTATTGAGTAGAAAGTTACATATATGAGCATGAAATTAGCAGAGAGATCTGGATTAAAAGTTTGGATTGTACTAATCAGAAGAGACCATTTGTAAGTGGATCCATAAGAATGAATTCCATCAGTCAGGGAGAGTCTGAGGTTCAAGAATGGCATGTAGGCAGATGCCCAAGAAGCAGTACATTTAAGGAGTATATCCCACAAAATAGACCCAGAAAAAAAAAAAAAAAAGAAAGAAAGAAAGAAAGAAAAAGCAGACAAGAATAAAAATAATCTTGACATAAGGGTGTAATGGAGGCCAGGAAGCATATTTTAAAGAAGTGTCAAACAAAACAAAAAGTGAAGTTGGTCCATTCATTTGGGAAATTTGGAGTTCACTGTTAATCTTAGTGAAAGTAGGCATAAACTGAATCATACTATTCTTTACCCACTGTGGTGTGAAAAGATAGTCCAATAGGAGTGAAGTCAAGATCTGGACTCTTGAGTAGATTTCCTGAGTTTAAAACTTTGGTTCCATCACTTCCTTGTTGTTTTCTTGGGAAAATTATATGATATCTCTGTCCCTCAGTTTTCTCATTGTATCACATGGGGTTGCAAAGAATCACACATGACTTAGCAACTAAACAACATATTCCTGTCTTTTTCTCTCTCTATCTGTACTTTCATCTGTAAATTCAAAATGTATTTATTGAGTACTTATGTTATAAGCATGGAGGGATTGGCTTTGGAAAAAAAAAAAACAGAAGAAAAACCTCTGCAACAGGAAAAACAGAGGCACATAAGTATAAAGACACGTAAAGACAGGATGGAAAGCTGACAAAGAACTTGGGGATGAATTAGACTCTTTCCATAAGAGAGGGGTGACAGCCATCTGCCAAGAGAGAGTTGTGTGAGCTTGATGATAGACGGCAGAGACTTGGAAGAGTCAATGACCCATTGAAAAATTAGATGAGGGTTAGCTAATACATACAAGGGATAAAGGGCAGTTCTGATGGCCTAGTGTTTGAGACTAAATATTTTATGATGAAAATATGAGTGTAGTTCTGTTTCTGCATCAAGGTTTTTCTGGAAACATGTGATGGTAGGTTAGAACTATGAAGAAATCCATAGTAGCCCAGATAACCACCCAAGAAAGAAAGAGAAGCTAGGGGTAGGGAAGATGGGGTTGGAGAATAGGAATTTAACTCCAAAAAGGCAAGTTACTTTCTCTTACACCCAGCTTCAGTGGAATGTATCCACTACTATCCTTATGCAGCTATGGAGACCACATTAAACATGGAACTTTTATTCAGCTCCAAAAGATGTATCTTATTCTCCAGATAATGGCCCATGTTGTGTGTTGAGTAGCCATATGAGTGTAAATACTGGACCAAAATGAAGACTTGACA
>NW_024080431.1:0-38820 GCF_014754425.2 Oryx dammah | reverse complement strand
AGTCATAGCAGGGCTTCCCGGGTGTCTCAGTGATAAAGAATCCACCTACAATGCAGGAGATGAAGGAGACTCGGGTTCGATCCCTGGGTCTGGAAGATCCCCTGGAGGAGAGCATGGCAACCCACTCCAGTATTCTTGCCTGGAGGATCCAATGGACAGAGAAGCCTGGAAGGCTATGGTCCATCGGGTCAAAGAGTTGGACACGACGGAAGCAACAGAGCAGGTGTGCACACAGTCGCTGCAAAGCCTCAGCCACTCCATAGGGACAGCCCTTCAGAGTTGTTCTATCTCTAGCAAAGAATTAGTCCCTTCAGCAAATATGGAAAACTCAGCAGTGGCCACAGGACTGGAAAAGGTCAGTTTTCATTCCAATCCCAAAGAAAGGCAATGCCAAAGAATGCTCAAACTACCACACAATTGCACTCATCTCCAATGCTAATAAAGTAATGCTCAAAATTCTCCAAGCCAGGCTTCAGCAATATGTGAACCGTGAACTCCCTGATGTTCAAGCTGGTTTTAGAAAAAGCAGAGGAAACAGAGATCAAATTGCCAACAACCGCTGGATCATGGAAAAAGCAAGAGAGTTCCAGAAACACATATATTTCTGCTTTCTTGACTATGCCAAAGCCTTTGACTGTGTGGATCACAAGAAACTGTGGAAGATTCTGAAAGAGATGGGAATAGCAGACCACCTGACCTGCCTCTTGAGAAATCTGTCTGCAGACCATGAAGCCACAGTTAGAACAGGACATGGAACAACAGACGGGTTCCAAATAGGAAAAGGAGTACGTCCAGGCTGTCTATTGTCACCCTGCTTATTTAACGTCTATGCCGAGTGCCTCTTGAGAAAGGCTGGGCTGGGAGAAACACAAGGTGGAATCAAGATTGCTGTGAGAAATATCAATAACCTCAGATATGCAGATGACACCACCCTTATGGCAGAAAGTGAAAAGGAACTAAAAAGCCTCTTGATGAAAGTGAAAGTGGAGAGTGAAAATGTTGGCTTAAAGCTCAACACTCAGAAAGTGAATATCATGGCATCCGGTCCCATCACTTCATGGGAAATAGATGGGGAAACAGTGGAAACAGTGCCAGACTTTATTTTTTGGGGCTCCAAAATCACTGCAGATGGTGATTGCAGCCATGAAATTGAAAGACACTTACTCCTTGGAAGAAAAGTGATGACCAACCTAGATAGCATATTCAAATGCAGAGACATTGCTTTGCCAACAAAGGTCCATCTAGTCAAGGCTATGGTTTTTCCAGTGGTTATATATTAATGAGAGAGTTGGACTGTAAAGAAAGCTGAGTGCTGAAGAATTGATTCTTTTGAATTGTGGTGTTAGAGAAGACTCTTGAGAGTCCCTTGGACTGCAAGGAGATCCAACCACTCCATTCTGAAGGAGATCAGCCCTGAGATGTCCTTGAAAGGAATGATGCTAAAGCTGAAACTCCAGTACTTTGGCTACCTCATGCGAAGAGTTGACTCATTGAAAAAGACTCTGATGCTGGGAGGGATTGGGGGCAAGAGGAGAAGGGAATGACAGAGGATAAGATGGCTGGATGGCATCACTGACTCAATGGATGTGAGTCTGAGTGAACTCTGTGAGTTGGTGATGGACAGGGAGGCCTGGCGTGCTGTGATTCATGGGCTTGCAAAGAGTCGGACACGACTGAGCAACTGAACTGAACCGAATGTAGAGGGAGAGGATGACTTTGGGCAAGGAAGCTCTCTTCAAATGAGGGCAATTCTCAGTGAGCCTTAAGCCACAAAATGAGCCAAGAGAATGAACCACTTGGTCCTGAGAGGGGAATCTGAGCCACACCATCCACTGCAAGTAACAAGTTCCTAATCTTTAAGACAATAAGTGATAATAACATTTAAAAAGAAAAATAATAGATGGGTTTTAGAGTACTGAGCACTTGAAATTAGTGAAAAATGTGTACATTTTTATACTTTGATCTTAAATTCACAATCTACATCGTAGACATAAATAATTTTTAAGCAGGGACTCATTTCAAAGGCTTTTTTTTGCGGGGAGTTATCTTTATATTTTAATGCACTAGGAGAAGTAAGCAATATTTCAGCTTTGAATGTTCATTTTTGCAAAATAGAAGTTCTGAGAATTGAATAAATATATCTAAATCCTGGTTCTGAGGACAAAGTAAATGGAACTAATACTAGTTTTATGGGAGCTAAATGAAAGTGTTTGCAGTTGATAGAAAGTATTATCTCGTCCTTGAAATGAGTTATAAGATCAATACAAAGAAATCTCATCTCTGCTTTTCCCCTAATTCCCTATTTGCCCATATACGACTTTCATTTGAAGATGCCCCATTCAAATGCTCATGAAGTAATGTCATCCCCAGCGAAATAAAAGAAAATGATAAATAAAGGTGAACTTCTCACATGTAATCAGAAATACCTGAAGCTTTGGAAACATAATGAAGCTATGTTTGACTCATCATGAAATGTGGGCTGTGTTTTCGGTATTAGTGTGCTTATATTCACATGGTAATTAACCACTGCTTTGTTATTTAGGGAAACAAATGCACTTTAGGACCTTTGTTGGAGTTTGAGAGATGAACAATTACTCCATCATCTCTGAAAGACCTCAAGGTCTTACCTTCAATCTTGCAATGGATTTGAGAAATAACTTTTTAGGTCTCAGAAGCGAAGGGAAATGAGGGTGTTTTGTTGTGGTTGTTATTTTGTTTTTCTTTTCATGCCTCTTCTCCCTACAGCAAAACTTATGGTGTAAATTGTTAGGAGAGCATTAGTGAAGTTACAAAAGAAAAGGGACAAAATGTACATTTTCAAATCTCAGAGTTCCAGATTTGGGAGGGAACTTTAGAGCACATCTGATTCATCATTGTTCTCCCTCTTGCTTCACAAGAGAAATCGATTTTTCCCGTCACCACTCTTCTTTCTGGAGTCTGGTTCCTCCATGAATAAAGGATTTTTATATTTCAATACTGTCACTCAGGGAAGAGGCAGACTTTTAGCATAATAAAGTGCAAGGAAAGTGCCAGGAGAAGTAGAACCATCCCAATAAAAGAAGTTGAACAGTATTTTTAGATATGTCATTCAGAGGCAAGATCTCTGTAAGACTTCCTCTCCTACATATCCTGGGTTCAAAGCAGCCCCTGATCATTCCCAGGAGTGAGGAAGGAGCGTTTCCCAGGAGAAACACAGAGAATGAATATTCACCTACACAGATGCCAGAGATGGGGGAGACAGGCTTTTTTTAAAAAATATATTCTGCATAATTTTTTTCTTTTTAACTTTCTATAAAAACTTTTTATTTTTTTGGAGTATAGCTGATTAACAATGTTGTAATAGTTCCACATGAACAGCGAAGGGACTCAGCCATACATATACATATATCCATTCTCCCCCAGACCCTCCTCCCATCCAGGCTGCTCCATAACACTGAGCAGAGTTCCATGTGCTATACAGTAGGTCCTTGTTGGTTATCAGTTTTAAATATAAAAGTGTGAACATGCCCATCCCAAACTCCCTAACTCCCTTCTCGCAGTCAACCTCCCACTGCCCACCCTCAACCATAAGATTGTTCTCTAAATCTGTGAGTCTCTTTTCTGTTTTGTAAGTAACTTCATGTGTATCATTTCTTTTTAGATTCCACATATATAATAGATATCATACAGTATTCCTCCTTCTTTGTCTGACTTACTTCACTCAGGATGAAAATCTCTAGGTCCATCCATGTTGCTGCAAATGTCATTTTTCCATTCTTTTTAATGGTTGAGTAATCTTCCATTCTGTATATATATACCACATCTTCTTTATCCATTCCTCTGTCGATGAACACTTAGGTAGCTTCCGTGTCTTAGCTGTTGTAAACAGAGCTGCAGTGAACATCAGGGTGCACGTGTCCTTTGAGATCTTGTTCTTCTCTGGATATATGCCCAAGAGTGGGATTGCAGGGTCATATGGTAGCTCTACTTTCAGTTTTATAAGAAACCTCCATACTGTTCTCCATGATGGCTGTACCAATTTATATTCCCCTAACAGTATAGGAAGGTTACCTTGGGAAACAGGATTCTAAAGGGCTTGTCAGCAGAAAAGTTGCTGAAACTTGTTGCCAGAGTTTCTGATTCCCTAGAACTGGATCTCAGCCTGAGAATTTACATTTCCAGCAAGTTTCCAGATTATGCTGGTTCTACTAGTGATCTGGGACCACATCTAGAGAATCACTGTACCAGACACACTCAAAAAATTTTAAAGGCATAAAAAAAAAAAAAAAGGAAAGATGTCTCAAAATGAGATCTTTCTTCTAAACCTCAAAAGCAAAACAGATTAAACTCTGCTGTCAGAGTTCAAAGCAGGCTTTTTTATAAAATATTCTGGAAAGAAAAACAGTACAAATAACGTGACTAGTATACCCACAAGGAGTCTGCAATAATTATGCTGCATACATGTACACATCCCATATAAAGATTTTTAGCCAGTTGAACAAAAGTATGTGACCCAGTTTGTTTTTCTTCCCACCTTTCCTACTGGAATCTATTCATAATCTTAGCTTTTATCGTTGCTCTCACCAAATGGCAAATTTTGGTAGAGGTGAGAGCTTGAAGAGGGATTAAAGCTTGATCCATATACCTCCATCATCCTATTGTTATACCCTCTCCACAGACAATGGCCTGTTTCGTTTCATGGAAACTCTGGTGCCAATAGAGCACAAACCTCCCACAACATTTCCTCCTAATATTATCAAGAATGGAAACCTACCTCTCTTACCATGTTCATCTCGTCTCAATGAGGAGGCAGTTGCACTTATGGTCCCATTTGCCTCCTTCCAATGATGTCCTGTGACTCAGGGCAGGGCAGTAGACTCATCCATCTGGTTACTTTTCCTATGATAGCCAGGGTTCTGGGGGCACCTTTGTCTGTTAATGCATAATGAGTTAATACTTTTAGGGAAAAGAAATAATTGCTCCCAGAGTCGTTCTCTAGGTTGCAGTATAGAAGTTTCAGGTAAGTAAAGGGGGAAAAAGTCACACAGTGCAACAGTCGGAAAGTTAATGAGTTAATGATTGTAAGGCACTGATATGACAGAATAAATTTTGGCTCATAAAAAGTAAAGTTTTGAAGACTTTGGGAAAATTCTCAATACAGTGGTAGGTGTAAAAGGGAGCTTAGGAGAACGGAAGATTTTTGCCTTTTTCTTTATATGTTAATTTAATGTGTTTTGAATATTCTTGAACATATGCATATATGCACAGAAACCTGACTTTTAATAAATTATAAATAGTTATTTTTAAGTAGAAAATAAGTTAATTATAAGTAGAACATGTTAGGTAAACTTAATAGATAATAGATTCATTTTGTAGAAAGCAAGGTAGTTACTGCTATTTATTTATAATTATATTTCATTATCATTTGTTTTGTATTAAATTGTGTCATGAGGGAAGTTCATTGTCACAGAGTGAACTGTTAAAACTTTGGGCTTATGAAATATGCTAATATATTTTTGTAAATAGAATAGTCTCCTTTGCCAGTAACCAGACATTTTCAGATTAAATCATGACATATATCCAGTACTTCTTTTTACACTCTAACAAGCATAATGAAATTTCATGGAACGTACATATTTTACCTCTCATTGGTAGGGAAAATTTACCTTTTATTGTGTGTGTGGCATATGTACCGTTTCATGAATTCCCAAATTGGCAAGTACTAAGATAAAAGCACTCACAAGGTTTGTTATTTTCAACTTAAGTAACCTATTTAAAAATATGGATTAAACTATTGTAGCAACTCATTCTCTCACTTCTTTGTATGGTACCTGCTGCTTAGTTCTTTGATTTCTTATGATTATTATAATTTTAGCTGTAAGGGCATCATAGAATTTTCTAACACATGGAGAGGGGCATAGATGTCTATCCAGGGTGACACATTGATTGAGTCAGCCAGTAAATTAACAGCAGCAGAACACTATTAAATTTTAAACTTAATTGCCTTCTCTTCTTAATTTCTATGAATATAATCAATAGATGCCAGAAAAAAGTTAAAGGAGTTATTAAGCAAGCATCTATTTCCTGGAGCATAATGGGGGAAAGAAAAGAAACTGTTTCATCTAAGAGTCAGTGCAAAAAAAACTTGTATTTCAAATTCAGTCACTTACAAGGTTTTTGTCAAAGGGCTTTATTTTCATTGGTTTTTCCTAAATTAGCTCTTTTTCTTAACAAGCAAATGGAAATTCTAGTTGTATAATCCGTTTAATTTTCTCTCTGGATCTGCTCCTAGCTATCCTTGCCTGCTGAATTTTATTGTGTATCTTCTCTATCTTTGCCATGTGTCAACTCTCTTTCCATCTCCACATTAAATCTGTGTCCTGTGTTCCAGATTTACACAGAAAACAGCAACTCAATATAAAATACTGAGTGTGTCCACATACCCAAGAATAAGCCCTACCTGTTGGAATTTTTGGTATGGTGTGGGGTGAAGCTAACATCTGGTGACATATTTTGCATCATCTGTAGGATTCAGGTTTCTTTTCCTTGAGCTGTTTCTACTGAATTATGGGCTATAGCTTAACAGGCAATTTCACAGCCTCTTGAATAGCCCTTATCAATAAGATATATATGGTTACAAAATAAATAATTGAAAGAATACTGGGTGTAAAATAAATTCAGTGAGCTACATCGGTTGAAAATAGTATTAATTCTTAAGTGAATGAATAGGCTTATGATTTTCACTTTATTTTTTTAAAAGTACTGTGCCTCACTTGACCCTTTATAGATTTGAATTAACACATTCTTGATGATGTGTCATTTCATTTTTGTAGGCAAACTTGAGTGTATGCCATTTCCTTTAGCCATCTAGGGATGATTCGTAATAACTCTCATTATCACCCAGATTTCTGTTCATTGTTTCACTGTGTTGAGCTCCTTCCATGTACGAGGTGCTGGTCTTCTTACTAGAGCTGTGTAGGTGAAGAAAATGGACAATGCCCTGGCTTTCATTCATCTTGCAATCTAGTGGGGTAGAACAAAAATAAGAGTACAAAACAACTTATAAATGCATAAATAAGATCTTTTCCAATCAGGAAATTACAAAGAAAACAAAGCCAGGTAGAAGTAGAGAGAATTGGAAAGGAGGGATCTGCTTTATACTGAATGGCTAGTGAAGATCTCCCAGAGAAGATACCTTTGAAGTGAGACATGAATGGACAAGAAGTCAGATAAAGGTTTCTGGGGAGACATGACAGGAGGTTCATAATTCCCAACACTGGAATGAGTCCATAACTTTTGGAGAATACTCACAAGTGCTGGAGAACAATGGGAGGAGAGCGTAGCATGAAGGAGGGAAACCAGGGTCAGATGGCATAGGGTCTTGTAGGACACAGAAAAGGGGATGTTTTTATCCAGGAAATGGCACGTTTTAAGTGGGATTTAAGCAAGGACAATATGATTATATGATTTGTTTTAAAAAGGATATAGCCCAATGCCTGCTATTTGAAAATAAGCTGAAGGTAGAAGAATGAATGAAAGGCAGTACAGTAATGAAGCATCATCTCTTTATACTCTCTCTTGTTTTAGTTCTATATATTTAGGAAAATATAAAAAGAAATATATATTTAGCAAAAAAAAAAAATATGTGTCTTGCTCAATGCTCAAAATTCTCCAAACCAAGCTTCAACAATATGTGAACCATGAATTTCCAGATGTACAAGCTGAATTTAGAAAAGGCAGAGGAACCAGAGACCATCTCATGCAGGTCAGAATGGCTGCTATCAAAAAGTCTACAAACAATAAATGCTGGAGAGGGTGTGGAGAAAAGGGAAACCTCTTACACTGTTGGTGGGGATGCAAACTAGTACGGCCACTATGGAGAACAGTGTGGAGATGCCTTAAAAAATTGCAAATAGAACTGCCATATGACCCAGCAATCCCACTGCTGGGCATACACACTGAGGAAACCAGAATTGAAAGAGACATGCATACCCCAATGTTCATCGCAGCACTGTTTATAATAGCCAGGACATGGAAGCAACCTAGATGTCCATCAGCAGATGAATGGATAAGAAAGCTGTGGTACACATACACAATGGAGTATTACTCAGACATTAAAAAGAATACATTTGAATTAGTTCTAATGACGTGGATGAAACTGGAGCCGATTATACAGAGTGAAGTAAGCCAGAAAGAAAAACACCAATACAGTATACTGACACATATATATGGAGTTGAGAAAGATGGTAACAATAACCCTGTATGTGAGACAGCAAAAGAGACACAAATGTATAGAACAGTCTTTTGGACTCTGTGGGAGAGGGAGAAGGTGGGATGATTTGGGAGAATGGCATTAAAACATGTATAATATCATATATGAAATGAATAGTCAATCCAGGTTCAATGCAGGATACTGAATGCTTGGGTCTGGTGCACTGGGACGACCCAGAGGGATGGTACGGGGAGGAAGGGGGGAAAGGGGTTTCAGAATGGGGAACATGTGTATACCTGTGGTGGATTCATGTTGATGTATGGCAAAACCAATACAATATTGTAAAGTAATTAACCTCCAATTAAAATAAACAAATTTATATTAAAAAAAGAATGAATACGTTCACATGATTAATGAAACCTAATAAATATCATTTTTCTGAGTTGGCTTAGGATGTCTTCAGTTGTTAGGTACCTGCCTCTGATTCAACAGTTCCAACTACAATATATGATATGACCTGGGCCTCACTAAATTAACCCAGAGTGGATCATTTTCAAATATCTGTCCTTTAAAATTTGTAGGAAATTTTTGCCAAGATCAAAATTATTTTATATTGAAGTATAGTTGATTTGGGCTTCCTTGGTGGCTCAGTGGTAGAGAATCCACCTGCCAGAAGATGCGGGTTCAATCTCTGAGATGGAAAGATCCCCTGCAGAAGGACATGGCAATCCACTGAAGTATTCTTGCCTGGAGAATTCCATGGACAGAAGATCCTGGCTAGCCACATTCCATGGGGTTCACAAAAGAATTGAACACAACTTAGTAACTAAACAGCAACAATAGTTAATTTACAATGTTGTTTTAATTTCTGCTATATAGCAAAATCTGGAGAAGGAAATGGCAACTCACTCTGGTACTCTTGCCTGGAAAATGCCATGGATGGAGGATCATGGTAGGCTACAGCCCATCAGGTCACAAAGAGTCAGACACAACTGAGCAACTTCATTTTCACTTTCATATAGCAAAGTGCTTCAGTTATATGTATATACGGTCTTTTTCATATTCTTTCCCATTATGGTTTATCATAGGGCATTGAATATAGTTCCCTGTGCTAGGATCTCATTGTATATTCATTCTGTATATACTGGTTTACATCTGCTAACCCCAACCTCCCATTCCATCACTGCCCTAGTCATTCCTTCGTTGGACTGTTGTCTATGTCTGTCTAGGTCTGTTCTCTGTGTTTGTGATTCTGTTTCTGTTTCTTTGATAGGTTCATTTATGTTATATGTACGTGATATCATGTGTCATTTGTATTTGTCTTTTTTACTTACTTCACTCTCTATGTCAGTCTCTAGGTCTATCCATGTTGCTAGCATTAAGATGGTTTTGTTTTGTTCTTTTTAAGCTGCATGAGTAGTATTACATTGTATATATGTACCACATTTATTTCTTCATTCATCTGTTGATGGACATCTAGATTGTTTCTATGCCTTGGCTATTGTGAATAGTGTTGCTATGAACATAGACTTGCATGTATCTTTTTGAATTATAGTTTTGTATAAATATATTCCCCAGAATGGGATTGCCAGATCATATGATAATTCTTTCTTTTGTTTTGTGAAGAACGTCCATTCTGTTTTCCTTAGTACATTTCTACCAGCTGTGAAGAAAGGTTCCCTTTTCTGCACACCCTCCCTAGCATTTGTTACTTGTAGACTTTAATGATGGCCATTCTGAGCAATGTGAGTTGGTACCTCATTGTAGTTTTGATTTGCAGTTCTCTAATAATGGACCTTAGAAAGCATCACTATGAACAAAGCTAGTGGAGGTGATGACATTCCAGTTGAGGTGTTTCAAATCCTGAAAGATGATGCTGTGAAAGCACTGCACCCAATATGCCAGCAAATTTGGAAAACTCAGCGGTTGCCACAGGACTGGAAAAGGTCAGTTTTCGTTCCAATTCCAAAGAAAGGCAATGCCAAAGAATGCTCAAACTACCACACAATTGCACTCATCTCACACACTAGTAAAGTAATGCTCAAAATTCTCCAAGCAAGGCTTCAGCAATATGTGAACCATGAACTTCCTGATGTTCAAGCTGGTTTTAGAAAAAGCAGAGGAAACAGAGATCAAATTGCCAACATCCGCTGGATCGTGGAAAAAGCAAGAGAGTTCCAGAAACACATATATTTCTGCTTTCTTGACTATGCCAAAGCCTTTGACTGTGTGGATCACAAGAAACTGTGGAAAATTCTGAAAGAGATTGGAATACCAGACCACCTGACCTGCCTCTTGAGAAACCTATATGCAGGTCAGGAAGCAACAGTTAGAACTGGACATGGAACAACAGACTGGTTCCAAATATTAAAAGGTGTATGTCAAGGCTGGATATTGTCACCCTGCTTATTTAACTTCTATGCAGAGTACATCATGAGAAACCCTGGGCTGGAAGAAGCACAAGCTGGAATCAAGATTGCTGGGAGAAATATCAATAACCTCAGATTTGCAGATGACACCACCCTATGGCAGAAAGTGAAGAGGAACTAAGAAGGCATTTGATGAAAGTGAAAAAGGAGAGTGAAAAAGTTGGCTTAAAGGTCAACATTCAGAAAACGAACATCATGGCATCTGATCCCATCACTTCATGGGAAACAGATGGGCAATCAGTGGAAACAGTGTCAGACTTTATTTCTGGGGGCTCCAAAATCACTGCAGATGGTGACTGCAGCCACCATTAAATTAAATTAAAAGACACTTACTCCTTGGAAGGAAAGTTAGGACCAACGTAGATAGCATATTGAAAAGCAGAGACATTACTTTGCCAACAAATGTCCATCTAGTCAAGGCTATGGTTTTTCCAGTGGTCATGTATGGATGTGAAATTTGGACTGTGATGAAAGCTGAGTGCTGAAGAATTGATGCTTTTGAACTGTGGTGTTGGAGAAGACTCTTGAGAGTCCCTTGGACTGCAAGGAGATCCAACCAGTCCATTCTAAGGAGATCAGTCCTGGGTGTTCTTTGGAAGGAATGATGCTAAAGCTGAAACTCCAGTACTTTGGCCACCTCATGCGAAGAGTTGACTCTTTGGAAAAGACTCTGATTCTGGGAGGGATTGGGGGTAGGAGGAGAAGGGGATAACAGAGGATGAGATGGCTGCATGGCATCACAGACTTGATGGACGTGAGTCTGAGTGAACTCCGGGAGTTGGTGATGGACAGGGAGGCCTGGCATGCTGCGATTCAAGGGGTCGCAAAGAGTCAGACAGGACTGAGCGAATGAACTCAACGGAATTATTAACAGAATTGAGCATCCTCTCATGTGTCTTGGGCCAACTGTATTTCTTATTTAGAGAAATGTCTCTGTAGGTCTTCTGCTTATTTTTCTATTGGGTTATTTGGTTTTTGTTGTTGAGTTGCATGAGCTGTTTGTATAAAAGGAGATACAAAACACATTTGTAACCTGAAAAATCTTATATCAATGTTCATTATAGTTAATTTTGATAGAATATTCAGTTTTGGTAATGTCATGAAATGAGTAAATTCCATCACAGTAGCTATTGTGGTTTTCTGTTATCTTTATCAATAAATAATACAGTACTGAGAAACTGCTCAAATTTACATGAACACACCCATTCAGCACTCATAAGAAGAAACAGAACATATCAGTCCTATTTTGTGTCCTTTCAACTTTCCTTCCCCAAAGATATCTACTCTCCTGACTTCTAACACTCATATATTAGTTTTAACTCTAAAATTTTATATAAATGAAATTAAACACAATATAGTATTTTTTAGTTTATTTGTTTAATTGAATGATTATTGCTTTACAGAATTGTGTTGATTTCTGCCAAACATCAACACAAATTAGCCATAGTATACATATGTCCCTCTTGAACCTCCCTCCCTCCTTCCTCCCCATCCCACCCCTCTAGGCTGTTACAGAGCCCCAGTTGAGTTCCCTGAGTCATACTGTGCAGATGACATAGAGACATGGGTTTGATCCTGGGTCAGGAAGATACCCTGGAGGAGGGCATGGCGACATTCCAATATTGTTGCCTGGAGAATCCCATAGGCAGGATTGCAGAGTCAGACACAACTGAAGCTACTTAGCATGCACATGTATATACTTCCTTAACACAATATAGTCTTTTATATCTTATTTTTAGCTTCATTTGTTTGTGAGATTATACATGATTTTTTGTATAATAATTGTGTTGAGTCTCATTGCTTTGTAATTTTATTCCAGAAATTGAACATGCCATGTTTTGTGCCATGTCTACTTTTGATGGGCACTGAAGTAGCTTCCAGTATGGGACTATTACAAATATTACATGTATAGATATACACATATGTTAGTGTGTCTATTCAATATAAACCTGAGAGTGAAATTTCTGGTTAAAAGAATATGCATTTTTGTCAGCTTTAAAAGACACTAACAGACAGTCTTCTGAAGAGTTTCCAATTTATACTCCTACCAGCAGTGAATGAGAGTTTGAATTGCTCTACGTATTTGACAGTACTTGGTGTTTACAAGTTTGGTGGCAGGAGGGGTTAATCATACTGATGATGCATAATAATATACCATCGTCACTTTAATCTGAGTTGTAGAACTGGAGGTTCCAAACGAGGTTCACAGACCATCAGTGATATAAAAGCAGTTCCACTAAGGGCTTGGGTATCATTCATCTATTCATGAGAGATTTGGATCTTGTGTTTTATTCACTAGAAAAGGGAGGAAGTTTTTCCATAAAATGGAATTTTAAAGCTAGAAGGAGCCCTGGAGATTAGGACTGAAGTTGATTCTTAGAGGTGTGATAGACAATCTCCCTGTGATTCTTGGATTCTCACCGGTAACAGCAGGAGCATTTACTGTCTCATAAGGTACTCCCAACTTGGCTGCTTTCTTTGTTTAACAAATCAGAACACGGTGTGCCAAGTTGACAGTAGAGGTGAGGAGAATTCTCAGCAATGCTTATTATTATTATTATGTGCTCAGGATAACTGTGCATATTTATTTGGGCTCCTCATGCTCCTCAACAACAACAAAAAGTCAGCAGGCCCTTCCTAAATGAGAGGTCTGCAAAACTTCTAGCAAACTGTTCAAGAAAAAACATCCAGCAACTTCTAGTACATGAAGGGCAAGTAAGAGCAAAGACAAGTAAAAATTATTTTCAGTAAAGCTTAGAACCTGCAAAACATGGATCACTTTCTCAATGAATATTTATTCACCTCCCATAAAATGCTAAAAGTTGAAATAACCATCCTTCCCTCAAATTCTGGAAACTTATCTGTGCATGGTAGTTGCTAAGCTATGCGAAATGATGAATAAATGTAAGTTTGTGTAGATTGAACCTACCAATTTTAAGACATTGTGACAAGTGGTCCTCAACCTCTGTTCCATGTTGAAGCATCCAGCAGGTTTTCTTCCCCCCCCCCCCCATTAATATAAGAACAAGCTGAACTGTAACTTGTAAGTGTACAGATGTTGAAAACACTGTTTACATGGGTGGGTAAATTGAAAAATGCATACAAGTGCCATGTATGCAAACATCAAGCTCTGTACTTCTATTTTATCAGAGAGATTCCAGAGAGAAAAGTCACTTTATGGAATACATATAAGAATATACAGTGCTCTAATGTATATGCATGTATATGTATGTATATAAATACATATAAGAATATATAGTGCTCTAAGAATATATAATGTATAAAAATATTTATATAAGAATATATAGTGCTCTGCCTTACAGACAGTAGTTCCTCATACACATATAAACTTACGTGTTATACGTGTATTTCTGTGAATATATGTCCTCCTGTGCCCTGCATAAATGGTAACTCTAAGCACGATGTTGTTCAGTCACTCAGTCACGTCCAACTCTTTGTGACTCCATGGACTACGGCATGCCAGGCTTCCCTGTCCTTCACTATCTCCTGGAGTTTGCTCAGACTCATGGCCATTGAGTCAGTGATGCCATCCAACCATATCATCCACAGTCATCCCCTTCTCCTGCCTTCAATCTTTCCCAGCATCAGAATCTTTCCAAGTGAGTCAGCTCTTTGCATCAGGTGGCCAAAGTACTGGAACTTCAGTTTCAGTATCTGTCTTTCCAATGAATATTGAGGATTGATTTCCTTTAGGATTGACTGGTTTGATCTCCTTGAGGTTCAAGGGACTCTCAACAGTCTTCTCCAGCACCACAGTTCAAAAGCATCAATTCTTCAGCACTCAGCTTTCTTTATGGTCCAAGTCTCATATCTATACATGACTGCTGGAAAAGCCATAGCTCTGACTACAGACCTTTGTCAGCAAAGTGATATCTCTGCTTTTTCATAAGCTGTCTAGGTTTGTCATAGCTATGTTATAGCTTGTTTTTTTTTTTTCTCACTGTCTAGATCTTATAGCTCTTTGAATGTCCTAAATAAGAGTTCTTTAAGGGTTTCAGGAATCATTATCAGTACATCTCTCTTATTTTTGAAATAGCATAGATTCCATTGCAGGTATCTGTCATAAATCAGGTGAATGCTCTTTCCTGATGGATCTTTTGGTTCTTTGTTTTTTTTTTTTTTTTTTTCCTATTCAAACGATGCTAGTTGATATATTTATATAAGATGAAACTTTTTTTTTCAGGATAGATTCTGGAAAACATGCATGCTTAATCAACAATCCCTCTGATAGATAAATTTTGGACTTATTTCCAGGTGTTCTTTATACGCTTGTCTCTGCAAGTGGACATGACATCAATTCTACTCAAATCATACGAACACAGAGAAGTGAAAGCATTCTTATGACCAAAAGAAGGAGTAATGAATGCTTCATAGGCACAAAAAGAAATCTGCATATGTATAGATATATGTATACACACCTCTACAAATTATTTCCCTCATTTTCAGCTGTAAAATTAGCTAGTGTAGTTTCAGACAAGTCTTATACTTCCCTGGGCTTGGATTAGCTCAGTTACAAAATGAGAAACTTGGCCTAAATCAATGGATCTCAAAGAGTTATCCACATATCAGTAATGTCAGCATGACTTGGAAACTTGTTAGAAATGTACATTCTTAGGGTCTGTTCAGGACCACCTGAGTCAGAAACTATGGTGGCAGGGCCCAAGACCTATGTTTCATCGAAGTCCTGAAGGTCATTCGGAAGGATCCTGAAGTTTGAGAACCGTTGGCCTAAATGATCTGGAATAACCCTTCCAGCTCTTAGGATCTATGAACTTAAATCTTCATGACCTTATGTATTTCAGTTCTTCCTTTTAAATTGTAAACTTTTTGAGAGCAAGAAGTAGGTCGGGAATCTAATTAATTGCTAGTACTTTTTGCTTCATGTAGCAAGTAATGAGGGTGTAAGTATTATAAAAATCCTTCATAAGCTTGGCTACCTTTTTTGAATGTGCACAGTTTATTTCCAGTGTGTCTTTACTGTATCTGATACATAATCCCAGATCCTGTGATGACACCCATGAGCTATTCATTCATGTTGTGACCATTATATGAATTCTGACTTTATCAGGTGCTATCAGAGAAATCTACTGAGGAATTACTATGCCAAGAAACATGAGGAGCCTATAAACAGTGGGCGTTGTAGTCAATTTTTACAAAGAATATTATCACAGGCAAGTTATGTCTTGCTCAAATAGTTAAACATAATATGGACTCTCAACCCCAAAGTTACTTGGTTCGGACCTAAAAGAGTTTTAGAAGTATCACCTACTTCTTTTTTATTAAAAACAACACAGTTTTGGGGAGGCAGATTTTCATTCAGATCTAGAGTTTACCCTGATTCACTGCATCACTTTGGACAGCTTGCTTAACATTGCTAGAACTCTTTCCCTATCATCTCTAAAATTAGAATATTGCTTACCCCAAGTGGCATTGAGAGACTAATTTTTTAATTTATATAAAACTGATACCAATGGTTAACACTTAGGTAAGTATCAGTGAACAGTAGCTTTTTTTTTTTTTTTTTTTTTTACTGGTTGAAGCTTTTGATCAATAATTTATAACCTTCTTTCTGGATGAGTGATATAGAAAGAAAATTTCTAGACATCAGGTTCCTTCACCTATTTTCCTATAGTTGTGGTCTAGCCCCTTTCATTCCTCTTCATCTCCTTCTGTAATATAATACAGCCTTCTAGCTACAGTCTTCCCAAATTTACCCTACCAGTTACTACTGAAGTAATCCTCCTAAAATACAATCTTTGTATGGTTATTCCTTACTCAAGAGAAGAATGGTTAAAGTCCATGTTTACATATATTTTTCAGCATGTATTGGGCTCTTCCTCTCTAGTGGTCTCTGTGTTTGTATGCTGAGGATACAAAGAGCAACGTTCTGTTTCAAAAAGCTGGAAGCCCCAACAGAAAGGAAGCAAGGTAACCATTTACTCCCATGTGGTGTGAGCAGTGCTGATATAGAGGAAAGCCCAGGGTCACAGGAGACCAGATTGTAGGATTCAACTGAAGCAGCAGTAAAGGGATCTGTGAAGACACCCAAAAGAAAGTGATGGTGTGTCCATTAGGACTTCAAGGACAAGGTAGCAAACATCCATGATTTTAGCCACATAGCTCTTGTTTCCTGCTTCTCCTAATTTTCCCCAGGAAGATCATACTCTTCCCCTTCTGTCCCGTTCTGTTATATGGTCTGCAGACCTCACTCAGCAGGCTGACAATTGACCTAGCTTTGAGCCAATTAAAATGCCACATCCTCTGTCCAGTGTGAGCAAAAGGTTCATCACGGGCCTGCAGTTTAATTACAACCAATTCAGAACAGTGTCTTTGGGACTTCCGGAACCTTATAGCTTTGGGAGCTCTTAGAAGCTGTTTTGCACCACAGGAGGAAAACTGCATGCGATTAGAGCCAGCACAGAGGAAGAAGAACATGGTGATGGAGGGAATGAAAGCAGCTCCTGCTGACATAGCTTAAACCTCTTGACCAGGCAGTCCCATACTCGTTTACGGAACCAATGAATTCCACTTCTTTCTTAAACCGGCCAGAGTCATTTCTGCTGTCTCTTGCAAATAACATAGGACTTCACCAGATGTAGGGAAGAGAAACGTGTCCAGCCAAGGAAATGAATAGAAAGGTCTGACCCTGGGAGAAGTCAGTGCCTACAGGCCTCTGTGTGTGGTCTGGCTCAGCTGGAGCCTAGGATGGAAGAGAGGAAATGGCTTGGGAAGACACCAGTGAGACAGACAAGGTCCAGCTCACAAAGGATCCTGCATAACTTCTATCTATCTATCTATATATCAACAAAGGTTTTCTGTAAAGCGCCAGATAGTGAATATTTTTGACTTTGGCCAAGAGTCCATTTATGGTCTCTTTTAAAAATCATCACTTCCACCTTTGCAGCAGGGAAGTAGTCATTAAATAATATGTAAACAGGGACCTCCTGGTGGGCCAGTAGCTAAAAATTTGCCTTGTAATGCAGGGGATGTGGCTTCAGTCCTTGGTCGGGAAACTAAGATCCCACATGCTACAGGACAGCTATGCCTGAGCTTAGCCCATGCACTGAAACGAAAGATCCTATGTGCCATATCTAAGACTCAATATAGCTAAATAAACTGAAAAAAAAAAAAAAAAAAGATGTAAACAGATGAGCATGGCTGGAGGAAGAGGCCAATCAATGTAAGGTATGTGGAGGGGAGGGAAAGTTGGCCTATGGGCCATAGTTTGCCAATACCTGATCTATATAATATTTCATGGGGGACAAAGCACATTTACAAATCTTCTGTAAGTATGTGAAAAACATTTAAGAGGAGAATCTCTTTTATATACTTAAAAGATGCAATAAGCCGGTGTGACTGGAGCCTAGAGTTTACAAAGACACATAAGCGGAAATCAATAGCCAGATCACTTAGGGCTTTATAGATTGTGATATAATAAAGCTCAAACTTTGGGGTATGGGAAGCTAAAAGAGGATTTTTAAGGAACATAATCTATTTGATTATAGTGCTAGCCAATACAAATATATAATTTTAAGTTTTCTGCTAACGGTTGCAAAAAGAAACATGTGAAATAAACTTCACTGATATAGCTTCTTTAATCCAAATGCATTCAGAATATTATAATTTCAACATGTAATCAGTATAAAATTATTAATGAGATTTTTCCTTTTTTTTTTTTTTTTTAATCTCCTGTGCAGCATGTCTGAAATCCAATGTACTTTTACACTTAAAGCTCATTGCAGTGGGAACTGACCATATTTCTATGGCTTAATAGCCACTTAGTAGTGGCTACCATGTTGGGAGTTTCAGGGAGATCTCTGACTGTCATGCAGGGAATGGATTCTTGAGAACCAGAGTGGAAGTGGGGGAACAAGTTAAGAGGCTGCTGCACTTGTCTAGATGAAAGATAATGGTCCAAGGTAATAGTAGCAGCAAAAATAATTTGAGATATGTTGAGATAAGGTCTGATGAATTAGTTTTGGGGAATGAGGTGAAGAGAGGATTGAAAGATGATTTCTAGGGGTTGGTATAAACAACTCAGTTGTTGGTTCCATTTTGTGGAGCAAAGCCTAGGAGTGAAAGACACCAGGCAGAAGCAGAATGAGGAATCTGAAGTTTAGATACATTAAGTTTGGGATGCCTATTAGGCAGCCAGGAAAGCAATTAAACAGAGTGGTTCTGTCCCAAGGATCTATCGTTAATCTTATGGGCAGAGGTAGTTTTTCATATTTCAAAATCTTTGAAAAAGCAAGTTTTAATCTACATATACTTGGCCCACATTCTCCCCTTCTTCCTTCTCCTCCTCCTGTTTCTAAAGAGATTGATTTCACTTTGCCTGAGATGCTACAGTATTTTCAATTTAAATAGAAACCTCAAATAAATTGGATTTAAAATCTTCTTGGGGAAAAAGGAAACAATTTGTTTGCTAGAGTTTAATTTCAAGGCAAGAATCATAACCAGGGCTGTTTTAACCCATCTCTTGATTGCCTTCCATGGCAACACGTGGCCTTGCAAAGGTGGAGGGATTATTGAAATTTCAAGGAGGAGGAGGCAGCTGTAGCTACACACTTGAGGAAGCCATGAAAGGGCTCATTGGTTACAGTCCCCAGCCTCTAGGGCTTCTAATCCACCCAGAACAAATAAGTGTCTTTTCTCTTCTTAGCGATTTCCACAGCTACAGGCTACAAAATCTCTCTTGATGGTCGACTACGCTACCTTATCGCACGCAAGCCAGCTGGGGGAGAAGGGTAAATGCTGTCAACTCACCAGCTGCTTTAACCAGATGTTTACCTGATTCCAGCCAGTTGTTTCCAAAATACCTGCTTGTTTAAATGAAGCTGCACTCTTCCCAGGCACACTATGTAGGTAATAGTGGCTAAATAAATCTGAACATTTTTTTTTTCTACTTTGCCAAAGGCTTCCTTAGAAAATTAGGAAAAGTCCATCAATCCTTTTTTTCCCTCTGAGACAGGAGAAGTGGGTTCACTCCTTGGGTCAGGAAGATCCCCTGGAGGAAGGCATGGCAACCCACTCCAGTATTCTTGCCTGGAGAATCCCATGGACGGAGGAGCCTGGCAGGCTATACAGTCTATAGGTTCGCAAAAATTGGGCATGACTGAAGTGACTTATCATGCACACACTGGCAAATGCAGGCTTTAGATACTAAAACTGATGTATTTGATGGAAATTTACTGAGCTAATGTTAATACACTATTGAAACCCACTCCTTCCCTACCATATTTATTAGGGAATGTCTATGATATTTTCATTCTTCTCTAACACTCCAGAAAAGAAAAGAAAAAAAAAAAAAGTTTCCATTCTTCTCTGACACTCCAAAGGCAAATTAGAATTATTGTAAAAGTCTTTGTGTCTACTGGATGGAGAATTCAATATCAAGACAATTAGATTTGAATGCCCAGTTATTCATTTATTAGCTGTTTCAGGGCCTCTCATTGGCCACTTGACTGAGGGCAGTTCATCACTGATTAGCATCTTGAAGTCTAATCTTCAGGAATCTTTGAATACCGAACTGAGCATTTTGCTACAGTAAGAAGCTAGTGCAAGGATTTAAGAGGAGAGCTCAGAATTGTTGACTCCACTCCAGGCACTGCTTTGAAAAGTTTCGCGTATACTTCATTTAAATTTGGTAGCAAAGAAAATTTTATTCATTGCTAAATTCTTATTGAAACAGACTTGAGCTGCTTTCTTAACAACTCATTTAGGCTAAAGTCAAAATTGCTAAACAAAAAAAGTAGCCCATATTTATGAGATTGTTTTTACTTTATTTTGTCTACATCAGATCAGCCAGCTGAAGAACTGGGAAGAACACAGGATTCTGTTTTGGTTTGCTTGCATCATGTCTTTTGGAGCTTTGGATTTGAAAGCTATCAGGCAAGGTATGAAGTCTCCAGTTCCTTAGCATTCTGGCCATTACCTGCAGTCTGAAACTGAACCACATTTACAAGTTCAGGCCATCTGCCTGGCCCCTGGGTGCATTTCCATTTGCAGACCCTGAGTCACACCATGCCTCCACACCTAAGCACAGCCTGGACTTGGAAATCACACAGACATGGGTTCAGATCTTCCCCTTGTCATATACTAGTTTAGTTGTTGTTGCTGCTCTTCACATGCTCAGTCATTGCTGTCCAGTTGCTCAGTTGTGTCCGACTCTTTGCAACCCCATGGACTGCAGCATGCCAGGCTTCCCTGTCCTTCACTATCTCCCGGAGTTTGTTCAGACTCATGTCCATTGGGTTAATGGTTGCCATCCAACCATCTCCTCCTCTGTCACCTCCTTCTCCTCCTACATTCAATCTTTCCCAGCATCAGGGTGTTTTTCACTGGTTTTTACCAACGTTATTAATCTTTCTAAGCCTCAGTGGTTTCTGCAGAAACTTAGTCTTTCTAAGTCTTAGTTTTCTCATCTATCAAAAGAGGATCTTGACTCACATTTTCAGAGAGCACTTGCAAGGTCGTTGTTCTAAGAGAGTGCATTGTACTTACGCAGACTACCTTGGTTGTTCAGTTGGTAAAGAATCCATCTGCAATGCAGGAGACTGCCTGCCATGCACAAGACCCAGGTTCAGTCTCTGGTTTTGGAAGATCCCCTGGAGGAGGAAATGGCAACTCACTCCAGTATCCTTGCCTGGAAAGTTCCATGGACAGAGGAGCTTGGTGGGCTACAGTCCATGGGGTCGCAAAGAGTTGGGCAAGACTGTGCGACTAACACTATTGTACTTATTCAGCAAGTGGCACAAAGCATAGCGTCATTTAACAATGACGATCTCTCAAATCTGTGGAATGGACTCATGTTTAAGGCTATCAACATGTCAGTAATCCATATAAATGGTTAACATTCAGTTAATTACCCAGATATCAAGACGTCTGGACATTTTGGAACTGAAGTAAGACAGATAACTGAGTTACCTATTAATTATCTGGTTATCATAACTAGTGCTTTCCAAGGCTTCTCAAAGGCAGTTTGGCTTCATCCTGTGTCATTGGTATGTTCATTTCTGAAATAACTTAGACTAAATATGAGTTTATTGTGAAGCTTTATTTCCAGTAAATTTTCACAATCAACCAAGGACAAAATGAATTAAAATACCAAAAATTACAACCCTTTGGGATCCAATTAACCCAAGCAAGGTTATTTTTAAACTTAAGAAAAGATAGAAATGTTAAGATGGGTCAGAGAGTGTTTGAAAACTTCAGAATTTAACTGCAAATAAGAGAGAATGTCATTTGCCCAGGAATGTGACCTAAATCCAAAATATTCTAATGTCAGCAAAGGTTTTGGGAAATTTGATAGTACTCTCTGCCAAAGTTCAGGTGGTTCTAATTACAGTCACAAAACCATGGAGAGCTTTTCTTAAGAACATACTGTGAATTTCCTTCATTATTTATTTGACAAAACCATGTTTTTGGTTTTAATTTTTCACAGCCAGTTAATTATGCTTCATTATATGATTCACCAATTATGGCATATTTGTGAAGGGGGAAGTGTGTGTTCATTTCTATAAAAATTGAAACGTCTGTTAATGTCAAACTGTTCTCTCTACCAAAAGGTGATGTGATAAATTATAAATCAGTCTTATTGGAACATGTAGTCTTTCAGATGTTTCTGCTTGTTCTTTTCATTGGTGTGTGTTGGAGAATTTCCACAGAAAGAAACACCTATGTGATATGATCCACAGGCCTGCAGGAATTAGCACAGATCAGTGACCAGTAAAGAAGGATATAGACTAGATCAGTTCAGTTCAGTTCGGTTGCTCAGTCGTGTCCGACTCTTTGCGACCCCATGAATCTCAGCACGCCAGGCCTCTCTGTTCATCACCATCTCCTGGAGTTCACTCACACTCATGTCCATCGAGTCCGTGATGCCATCCAGCCATCTCATCCTTGGTCATCCCCTTCTCCTCCTGCCCCCAATCCCTCCCAGCATCAGTGTTTTCCAATGAGTCAACTCTTCTCATGAGGTGGCCAGATAGATGAATGTATTTTCAGTCAGTACAAACCAGTGTTGTATGTGGAAGACAGTAATTGAGATTCTTAAAGACCAAAACTTTGAAGCTCTGAGTTCATGTAGCTCTGTCTGAGTAGGCTCTACTTGAGAACCTTCCTTAAATTCCCTGAGCCTTACTTTTCTCATCTGTTTAATGGCTATAAAATATCTCTACCACAAGGTTTTGTAAAGATTTGCTCAGATGCTGGATATAATTAGCATAATACCAGCAGCATGGTTAGGTGCTCAGTACTCGGTGTTTATTATTATCTCACTGTTCTTCCAGGTGGTGATAGATAGGTTGCTGGTCATTGGTTGCCTTTCTGTGCCTCATTTTCCTCATCTCTAAAACGAGACCACATAACTTCTAGGGTCCCTGTGAAAGTCAAATACATGGCTCTGTCACCATTGGCATCATCAACAGAACTAACTTCTATTATGAACTTAGGGATTTGAGACACTCTGAGCAAAATTCTTTACTTTTATAATCCCATTTAATCCTCACAACTTTCATAGTATTATCCCCATTTTGAAGATAAGAAAACTGAGACTAAGATTAAGAACACTGAGAGTCACTTCACAAGTCACATAGCTAGTCACAGAAAGATTGGGATTTTATGTCTTGCATATATTAACTTCACAGGCTTTGCTTTTCATCATTCTATCATAATGCTAGCATTTACAAACTCAGAGTGCTTTGTACCTAGGAAGGTAAAGGTAGTGAATGAAATAAGATGGGGTGGGGGCGGGTGTGCACTGGAGAGGAGCCTGCCTCATGTAAAGGGTAGCCAGTCCATTATCATGAGGAAGGAAAGAGAGTCCAATGTTACCATGTCTCTGATCTTTCAAGAAAAGTCCAGGACTCAGATTTTTATATGAAATCTCCTGGCTATCAAATGCTTATAGCTAATTCATATTTTAAAATGCTGTGATGGTCAAAGGAAATATATGTGCATGCAAAGTTCCACTTGTAGTATTGACTCTGTATTATTCTCTAGAATAGTGATTCTCAAATGTGATCTCACCCCTGATGGTGGTGTCCCCTAGATCCTTTTGAGGCAGCTGCATATTCAAAACTTGTTTCACAATAATGATAATTTTTTTTTTCCATTTCATTGACACTTGCAGTAATGATACAAAAGAAACCATGGGTAAAATCGCTGTTGCCTTAGCATAAATTAAGGCAGTTTCTCCAAAACATACCAGTAACCATTGTTTTATTCACCAACACATGCTCACAATAAAATGTTTTAAAATGCCAGTTTTACTTAAGAATGACATTATTAAAGCAGTAAAAGCTACTCATTTATTTAATGTAAACCTCTGAACACATATATTTTAAATAGTCCATGGGATAAACTGATAACTTTACATAAAAGTACTTTTTCCTAGAAGGACTAAGTAATTGATAAGAGAGCAAACTAAACTAGCCACCTTTTTAATGGAATATCATTTTTATCCAAAAAGTTGACAAACTATGATTATTCAGATTGGTTCTTTGGCGTGTATTTTCTTTATTAAAAAAAAAAAAAATGTAAGCCTGTCACTTCCAAGGGAAACAACTGACAATATTTGTTGCCAATGATAAAGCTCAAGCTTTCAAGTGAAAAATTAAAATTTTGGAGAACTTAAGCTTGACAGATTCCCATTTCTTACAGACTTCTCTGATATAATTGGTAGTTATATTGACAAATGTGATTTTTAAAATATAATAACATATGTCAATATTTGAAAAATCTGCTTAATTCAGTAAACCAATACATTCCAGTGAATATACTACAGAATCTTGCATGGAGGTAAGATCATTCAAAGTGAAAGATGAATGAACTGTCATGTTAATAAGTATGGAGAGTTCACTGATACAATTTCAGAGCTGTATTGAAAATAAACTTTAAGAAATGACTACTTTTTGAGTTTTGAGTATCAAAGAATATCCAAGACTATCTTTAAAGACTCTTATGATAATATAATATTCCTTATATAATAGCAGGACCCCCCCTTTTCCTGCTACACAATAGACTGAGTATGGAAGCAGATATGAAGCTCCAACTTCCTTTTATTAAGCCAGGTGTTAAAAAGATTTACCCACTGTAACACAAGCCACTCTTCTTGCTTATTATTTCATGTTGAAAATGTAATTTATTTTCATTATAACCAGTAAGTATTAACATGAGATTTATTATTATTATGTTTCAAAGATTAAACCAAAAAATATATGTTTTAATTCTTAAATCTGTATTCATAAATAGTAGCAGATAAAGTTATTTGGGATCCCCAACCATTTTTAAGAGTATAAAGTGATCCTGAGACCAAATCTTATGCTCATCACTCCTCTAGAACAGTGCTATTCAAAGTGTTGTTTATGGATGGGCAGTGTCAGCACCACCTGGGAAATTGTTAAAAATGTAATTTCATGGACTCTACCATAGACCTACTAAATCAGAATCTCTGAGTGTGTGTCCCAGAAATCTGCATTTTAACAAGTCTTTTGGGTGATTCTGAAGCTCACTAAAGATATTTTGTTCTACATCAAATTGTATTGATCACGTACCTTATCAGTTAATAAAACAGTTTGAGTACATACCCTCAATTTATGTATACTTACATATTTATCTATAGATTAGCACTTCTGCACTATTTCATGAATACCGGATAGAAATGGAAACATGCACAAAACTAGAAATTAGAGAATGAGATGTTTTTTCCTCTGTATATTGCACCTCTGTGTGGAGACTGGTCCGTGTGGGTCCCCAGTTATAACTACATTGCTTCATAAAGTAGATTTGTAAACAAAACTCCCTTTCCTCCTGTGACTGAGTCTTGATCAATTAAGAAGCAATGCTTCTTTCTGGCCTTATTCTGTTTCAAGCAGTGCACTTTTTCACATCAAGCCTTTCCCAAAACACTCAAAGAAGGCTTCTGTGTCACTGATATTCTCTTTTATAAAAGTTGAGGCACAAAGCAAAGGGAAGCCAAACTACAAAGAGAATTTCTGAGTAAGCTGCTTTTCTGATGGTCTGCATTCCCTCTTTTTTTCCTGAGTTCATCTGATCTCTCCATGAATGAAAGAAACCAATGAATGAATCAGAAAGGAGTGTCTTCTCAAGTTCTGTTGTTTCACTGTAGTCTTCATTCTTCATTTTATTCATGGATGGCTTTTTAGTCCTGAAGTTTCAAGATAAGTGACTTTTGACTCTGAATGATTGTTTGTGATGTTTCCATATTTATCTTGTAGAAAAAGCAGGAGAAAATCTAGAAGAAACATTTTGTTGTAACTTTTCTCTTGGTGTTGGAAGGAAAGCCTTTTTTCTTTTTTTAAAGAAACTATTGTTGGAAGACATTTTCACCTTCAAGTTCCTGCAAACTTAGCAGTAAAAGAGGAAGCATGTGGTTAAACCACGTAAATATATTTCCCACATTAGCCTGATAGCAAGGATGAGCTGGAGCAGGTTTTCAACATGGATTTCTCAGCTCTACTCCATCTACTGAGTATAATCTCCAGGGAAAAGAACTGGGAATTTGTTTATTTATTTATTTGGGGGGAATTTATTTTTTGACAAACATTTTAGATGACTTTTTATGATCAAGCAAATTTAGATGCTGCGTGATTCAGTTCAGTTCAGTCACTCAGTTGTGTCCGACTCTTTGCGACCCCATGAACTGCAGCACGCCAGGCCTCCCTATCCATCACCAACTCCCGGAGTGTACCCAAACCCATGTCCATTGAGTTGGTGATGCCATCCAACCATGTCATCCTCTGTCATCCCTCTCCTCCTGTCCTCAGTCTTTCCCAGCATGAGGGTCTTTTCAAATGAGTCAGCTCTTTGCATCAGGTGGCCAAAGGATTGGAGTTTCAGCTTCAGCATCAGTCCTTCCAATGAACACCAAGGGCTGATCTGCTTTAGGATGGACTAGTTGGATCTCCTTGCAGTCCAAGGGACTCTCAAGAGTCTTCTCCAACACCACAGTTCAAAAGCATCAATTCTTCAGCATTCAGCTTTCTCACATCCGTACACAACTACTGGGAAAACCATAGCCTTGACTAGACAGACCTTTGTTTGACAAAGTAATGTCTCTGCTTTTTAATATGCTGTCTAGGTAGGTCATAACTTTCTTTCCAAGGAGTAAGCATCTTTTAATTTCATGGCTGCAATAACCATCTGTAGTGATTTTAGAGCCCCCCAAAATAAAGTCAGCCACTGTTTCCACTGTTTTCCCATCTATTTGCCATGATTAGAAAAAATGAAAACATATTTAAGGATAATGAACCATATTTAGTTATATATTGTAAATGGGCTTCCCAGGTGGCATAGTGGTAAAGAACCTGCCTGCCAGTGCAATGAATGTAAGAGATGTGGGTTCAATCCCTAGGCCAGGAAGATCCCCTGGAGGATGACATGGCAACCCACTCCAGTATTCTTGCCTGGAGAATCCCATGGACAGAGGAGCCTGGCAGGCTACAATCCATGGTGTTCCAAAGAGTCAGACACGACTGACGATACCTGGTATTTTCACTCAATGAGCAACATCCCCTGGGGACTTAGTGTAGAGGGATGAGGTGGTGCCAGGAATCTGTGTTGACTCTTTCCAAAAACACACAATGGTATTAGTGTGGTAGAATATTTTAGAGATCCTCATTTGGATTCTGATAAACCAGATTCCATGTATGATCTTATTTGCCATGTATTCATTTGTGAGCTTAACCTCTTTAAGTGTGTTTTCTGAAAATTAGAGCCAATAGTATCAAGTACAGGGTTGATTGGAATGATTAAATATAACACTTTGCCTGATAACAATTTTAGGCTTTCACTAACTACCTTTGTGACCAAGATCTAAACCTTGATAAGCCTCAGTTCCCTTCTCTGTATAACAGAAATGGTAAAAAGAACCAGCTGGGTCCTTGTCTAATAGTTGAGGGCCAGTATCCATTCTCTTCCTGCTTTGTAGAAGAATCCATATTCAAATTGATTATCAAATTGCACAGCTGAAAATGTACCCCAGACTCCCATCACAGACAAGCGAGGCCTTTGCAGTATAAGTTCTAGATCTTAGATAGTCCTTCTAGAGAACTTTCCTCCCTTCTATGATTTGCTGCCACAAAACCGATGTGAAGACTCTAGTGGTCATTTTGGATCATGCAATAATTTTGAAAATGGAAGTCACACATGATGAGTGAATTCCCAATTCCAAGCCCAGGGCTGTTTACCTTTTAAGTTACATTTCTTAGAAGATATCAAACTTCTTTTTAAGCCCCTGGTGGCTCAGAGGTTAAAGCATCTGCCTCCAATGCAAGAGACCCTGGTTCCATCCCTGGGTTGGGAAGATCCCCTGGAGAAGGAAATGGCAATGCAGTCCAGTATTCTTGCCTGGACAATCCCATGGATGGAGGAGCCTGGTAGGCTGCAGTCCATGCGGTCGAAAAGAGTCAGACACAACTGAGCGACTTCACTTTCTCTTTCATTCTTGCACTAATGCAACTTAATGCAATTAAGGAACTCAATGCTATTTCAAATTGGTGCACTATCTCATAGGGGTTTTGGAAGGATAAAATTAGATAAATCATGTGAAACAGCTATACAGGGTCTGGCACATGGATCATGCTATTGAAAATGATAACATTTATTTAAACAAGGTCTAGATTTCACAGGACTTGGCAAAGGTCATGCTGATTCTCCTCTAGACTGTGGACAATGTGATTTTCTGTGGGGTTAAGTCACAGCCACAGTGGAAAACAAAGAAACACACCAGAAGCTCTCTTAACTGACCTCTAACCCAAACACCAGGTGAATGGAGACTGTCCCTCCCCTCTGCTAAAATATCCCAATGGAGACCAGCAATGCAGTGAGGCTTCTATTAGGTCACTTTCTGGCTCCCCTGAGTGTTTGCTGTTCTCACCTGTTGAATGGTATACTTACCAAGAGTCAGTGTTTTCAAAACTTTTCATGCCTGTTATATTTGCTATTGAAATATGTGATTCAATTTTATATAAAATACACAATTTAATATTTGAAAAATTCCATCAAAGAGAAACATTACCCTTTTGTACATAGGAAAAATCATTTAGAAATTTGAAAGTATTCTGTGTTCTCCCTTAAATTCTCATTTTACTTGAAAGAAAACAAAAATGGCATAAAGCATGATGCTTAATAAATGTAGTTTATGCAAGAATGACTACTTGGAACCTCAAAATCTGCACTCTTATTTTGAGAAAAGTCCTCAGCTTTACATTTTTAAGTTGGCAAATAATTGTACAATTAGTAGTTTTAAGTTGCATCGAAATGTATATGAGCTGTATGTAGCAACTTGTCATTTATTGCTTTCACAGAATTTTCAGCTCACCAGCTGCCATTCTCAATCATTTTGGGTTGAGGGGCACGCTTTCAGTTCCATCCAGAGTCCACACTGCTGCAGGCAGTGCCGGAGGACAGATATCTAAAGCAACTCAGGGTTGATTGTGAGGGTTCAGAGAGATGCATGATCCCTTGTCTCCCATGTGGACCAAAAAAGAAAGGAAACTGAGAAAGGAATTTACATCAAAGCAAGTTAGGAAACGCCAAACTTTCTTCACAGGATTGAAGGGAAAAGTGATCTCCATGGACAGTGGTTTAAGAGGCATCCTTTGAAGGGTTCCTGTTTGTTCTGTGGGATTTTCCCACTTGCCTCTTGAAATAAAATGATAGTGAAACTTCTTTCCCTTAAGCAAGAGAGAGGGAAAAAAAAAAAGATGAACAGACCTTATCAAATCAAATAGCACTGTGTCTATGGTTTGTGTGAAGAATGCTTGAAGTTGTTATCCTCTGGGGCCTGAAAGGAGGGTAGCAAGGCTTACCTTATCCACCATGATCAGCATTAAAGAGTATCAGTGCCAATGTAAATAAACTTTGAAACAGCATAGTGCCTTAAGGAAGATAGTCTTCAGGAGGGTCTTCATCAGTTTCTTCCCTCTGTGTGTATGTGTGCTGCTCTGCGTGTCCAGACGTTAAGTGTAACTCCTTTCCCTTCATCCTGGGATTTCGTTAGTGTTTGCTGGACCAATAGAATGTGAGAACAGTCATGTTCTAAACCTGTAACTCTAGCTCCTAAGACTTGCTGTTTCCCCTGATATTGTGGAATTACCCCTATTGGAATGATCCCTATCAAAACCCAACTTCATTGCTGTGGGAAGTCCAAACCACATGGAGAGGTCACGTGTAGGCTGTCCAGTCAGCAGTCTCAAAAGCATTCGCAGCCAACAGCAGCATCAGCTGCCAGCTCTCCAAGTAAGCCATCTTTGATGCCGAGACTAGTGAACACTTTAAATGTCTAAAGATAACAACTCACTATAGCCTCAGAAGAGACACTAAGCAAGAGCCACACAGCAGAGCCTATTAACCCCCAAAATGGAAACAGCATATTGCTGTTTCCAGCTACTAAATGAATGTCAAGACTGGGTTGATATGAATCCTGACTATGCCTATATTATCTATATAAATATAGACAGTTACTTAACCCTTCTCTATCTAGTTTCTTCATCTTTATGGTGTGGGTAATAATATTATCTGTCTTATTAAGTGGTCCTTAGGACCACATATGATTGTCCTGCATTTAAAGAATATAGCATGTAGTAAGATAACATCAGCTACAGTATTGTCATCATCACCAACACTGTTACCAACACTGCCACTACCATTGATACTGGTGTTTCTCACCAGTTTTTAGGAGGAAAATGAGAGACCTCTGATTTGGTCTTCAGGAAAAAGCCAAAAAAATCAAAAACAAAAATTACCAGTTTGTTTACAGTTCTTGGAAAGATGCCTTTTACATAGTAAATGCTTGGAATAAATTAGCATTTATTATAATATCACTGTTTTTTATTTTTTTTTTTAATTGTCAGCGTTCCTGGGTAAACTATTCCAGTGTTCTACCAATTATTCACATTTTCAAGACATATTTAAATCTTTTATTGTCCCTAAGGTAATCGTTCCTAGAAGTGACACAATTTAATTGTTTAATATATTTCCATTAATTCACTGAACAAGTATGAAGTATCAGCACTATGACAGATATTTGGTACTGGAGATATGGCAAGAAAGGAAGACAGATATCCAATGTGTAATTATAAGAGTATAAGGAGAGTTTAAAAAAAAGAGAAGCAAGACTTTAATGGTACATTTTAAAGGACTCTAGTATGATCTGGAACTGGAATATATCAAGAAAATCTTTTCTGGCCAAGCTGAGACCAAAAGGAAAGATGAGTATGCCTATGACAGCAGGTCACAGTGACACAGCTGGATGGTTGGAAGCACAGCGTTGGTGTGCCCGACTAAAGAAGCAGCCAGAGTAAAACATCTTTAGCTAGGAAATAGCATGTTTCCTCCAGGAAATGAAAGTAGATAGAGCGTGACTGCATACAGGAAAAAAAGCTTGAGAGGTGTCTGGAAAAGTAAGCAGGGCTTTCTACACTCAGATGAAGATTTTGACTTTTTCCTGAAGATATGTAGACTACAGTGAGGGTTTTGGAGTAGGAAAGTGACAGAGAATGGTGGATTTGTTTGTTTAAATGGCTCTGACTGTTTTTTATAGAAAGGTCTGGAAGGATACACATGTATCCCAGGAAGAAAAGTATAATAGCTTGCCCTGGGAAGTGGTGGTGTGGATGGAGAAAAATACTCAGGAATCACCTGCCATTGGATAATTATCCCCAGTTGGTAGCCAACTAATGGAATTTTCACCAAAGATCCACTTGGATCTGATGCTAGTCCAGGAAGTATCACCTATCAGAGACACTGATTACCAATCCCTTGCTTGGTAGTCAGTAGACTCTTCATGAAGAGTGGCTTGGAGTTCAGTCCCTGGTATTATAAAAAAGTTGAGAAATTTTTGAGTCAGAATTTGAATCCTGACTCAGCAATTTTTGACTGTTGTATGACCTTGGAAAAAATCACTTCTCTGTGCCTCTGCTTCCTCTTCTGTGAAATAGACATAAGCCCTAAGTGTCTACCGCATGGGGTTCCAGTGAAGATTAGATGTATGGAAAGTATTTGTAATCACACCTGGAATGAAGAGAATCTTCAGTAATAAGTATTATTTTGTAATCATTCATTCCACACATATCTATAGAAGCAGGCACTGGGATGTCCTCATGTTCAAAGATACTTATACTCAATAAGTATTGGGTTAGAAATCACAGGGAGAAATGGGTGCTGGGAGCTGAGTACAGTGCTGGAGCTGTGCAAAACATGAATATCAAATCAGAAAAGCACACTTGGCTAAGAGAGTATGAGAGGCTGTATCTCCTGAAAGCAGAATCTATTATTAAAAATAAAAAATAAAAAGCAACAACAAAAAGGCTAAGGGTATTCGTGACTGAAAACATGGTAATTGCAGAGCCCAAAATGTCACTGGAAGTGCAAGATGGCATGAAGACACAAAGTTTTCTTTCAAAAGCCAATTTAAGTAGAGGATTCTTTTGAAAGTCTATTCTGGATCATAAAGATGCCAACCCCCCCCAAAGTTTTTTGGTGTTTTGTTTTGTTTTGTTTTTGAAAGCATACTATTTTAGTGGTGGTGGTGATGGTTTAGTTGCTAAGTTGTGTCCGACTCTTGCAACCCCATGGACTGCAGCCCACCAGGCTCCTCCATCCATGGGATTCTCCAAGCAAGAATATCCTGCATTACAGGCAGATTCTTTACCAACTGAACTACCAGATGGCTCAGACAGTAAAGAATCTGCCTACAATGCTGGAGACCGGGTTCAATCCCTGGGTCGGAAAGATCTTCTGGAAAAGGAAATGGCAACTCACTCCAGTATTCTTGCCTGGAAAATCCTGTGGATGGAGGAGCCTGATAGGCTACAGTCCATGGGGTCGCAAAGAGTCAGACACAACTGAGCAACTTCACTTATTTTAGTGGCCCCCATGTAGAAGGAAATATTTGAAGTAGAGGTGTTTCTAGTGGGTCATGGTTAGGGTGATTAACTTTGAGATGGTCTTGAGAAAGAAGAATGGAACAGAAGGAATCAATCTGCCTGACTTCAGATTATACTACAAAGCTACAGTCATCAAGACAGTATGGTACTATCACAAAGACAGAAATATAGATCAATGAAACAAAATAGAACGCCCAGTGATAAATTCACGCACCTATAGACAGCTTATCTTTGGCAAAGGAGGCAAAAATATACAGTGGAGAAAAGACAATCTCTTTAACAAGTGGTGCTAGGAAAAATGATCAACCACCTGTAAAAGAATGAAACTAGAACACTTTCTAACACCATACACAAAAATAAACTCAAAATGGATTAAAGATCTAAATGTTAAGACCAGAAACTATAAAACTCCTAGAGGAAAACATAGGCAGAACATTCTGACAAAAATCACAGCAAGATCGTGTATGACCCACATCCCAGAGTAATGGAAATAAAAGCAAAAATAAACAAATGGGACCTAATTAACTGTAAAAGCTTTTGAACAATGAAGGAAACTATAAGCAAGGTGAAAAGACAGCCTTCAGAGTGGGAGAAAATAAGAGCAAATGAAAGAATTCATCTCAAAAATATACAAACATGTAGCTCAATACCAGAAAAATAAATGACCTAATTTAAAAAATGGGCCAAAGAACTAAACAGACATTTCTCCAAAGAAGAATATAGATGGCTAAGAAACACATGAAAAGATGCTCAATATCACTCATTATCAGAGAAATGCAAATCAAAACCATCTCATGCAGGTCAGAATGGCTGCTATCAAAAAGTCTACAAACAATAAATGCTGGAGAGGGTGTGGAGAAAAGGGAACCCTCTTACACTGTTGGTGGGAATGCAAACTAGTACGGCCACTATGGAGAACAGTGTGGAGATTCCTTAAAAAACTGAAAATAGAACCTCCATACAACTCAGCAATCCCACTGCTGGGCATACACACTGAGGAAACCAGAATTGAAAGAGACACGTGTACCCCAATGTTCAACTTAGCACTGTTTACAATAGCCAGGACATGGAAGCAACCTAGATGTCCATCAGCAGATGAATGGATAAGAAAGCTGTGGTATATAAACACAATGGAGTATTACTCAGCTATTAAAAAGAATACGTTTGAATCAGTTCTAATGAGGTGGATGAAACTGGAGCCTATTATACAGAGTGAAGTAAGTCAGAAAGGAAAACAGCAATACAGTATATTAACGCATATATGGAATTTAGAAAGATGGTAATGATGACCCTATATGCAAGACAGTAAAAGAGACACAGATATAAAGAACAGACTTTTGGACTCTGTGGGAGAAGGTGTGGGTGGGATGACTTGAGAGAATAGCTTTGAATCATGTATATTACCATATATAAAATAGATTACCAGTCCAAGTTCGATACATGAAACAGGGCACTCAAAGCTGGTGCACTGGGACAACCCTGAGGGATGGGATGGGGAGGGAGGTGGGCAGGGGTTTCAGGATGGGGGACACTTGTACACCCATGGCTGATAGATGTCAATGTATGGCAAAAACCACCACAATATTGTAATTAGCCTCCAATTAAAATAAATAAAGTAATTTTTTTAATGGTCTTCAGGGACTTTCATGAGTACAGGAGATGTTCTTTAACATTTCCTTAGAACTGGAACCTTGAAAGCCTATCTCCAGCAGACATGTATTGGCTGGAGCCTAGAAGTTATTAAATTTTCTCTTTTGTAACATTTTCCCTCTTCATCCTGGTAGAAGTCAAAATAGTCAACTTCATGTGATTAAAATGGAATTGTAGAAATCATTAAAGAGATACCTTTTCTCCCAACTCTCATAAAGCAGCCTGGGTGTATAATATCTTTTGAGATCCATGCCGAATTTTCATGTATACTAAGGAACTTATTTTGTCAGGGCCAAACTGACAGGACTAATTATTATCTGGAGCAGTATTTTCTATGGAAACACTTTATATGTTAATTTTAAAGGTATTATTTATTGAAGCAATAATGACTATTTGAGTCATTTTTAATATGTTTTGGCAATGATATGACTTGAGAACTAAGGTCTTACTTGGTAAAACTTCATTATTTTTATAGCTGGGGAAATAAATATATGAATAAGGGAGGTATTTCCCTCAATGTCTCATAGTTGGTTAATGGAAATGAAAGATAAGCAAATTTATATTTGTCAGATTCTCTTGGTTACAAGCAACCAAAAACTCCATGAAAACTGGCTTAAGGAGAAGGAGGGACTTATTGGCTTACATACAAGTAAATTTCAGTGTTAAAACTTATCAGTTGGTGAAACAGACAAAAACGCAAATAAACAGTGCCAAGCTGAAGAGTTGATCAAGGTCTCAAGTTATGTCATTACAGTTGATTTCTATCCACCTCTTGGTTGTGCTTCACAATATCTTGCCTTCCTTCCTTCCTGGACTCTTTGAGGTGGCCCAATTGCTGCAGGCTCACAATTTCTAGGTTTAAGTGCCAAGGGTGAAAATGGGTCTCTTCCTACAAGTCTTGGATTGGCTTGAATCAGGCTGATGAGTTTACCTTACACTGACTCGTGTTCTAAACCAGTGATTCTCAAACTTTCCATCATGAGGACCTTTTTATCATTTTTTATAAACATCCAGAATGTAATAGACCAATAATTTTGAAAAATACAATTAAATATGAATTAGCATAAAAATTAAAGGAAAACAATTATATTTACAAAATACATAAAATTACTCTATTAAAGTGATATAAAATTTTATAAACACTTATTGACAATATTGGTACTTGCAGACCCATAGCCAGGGGTTGGCGAATGGCAATTCAAGACCAAATCTTGTCCCTCATGAGTTGCTAATACAGTTTTATTACAACATAGCCATGACCATTTTTACATGTTGTCTAGGTTGCTTTCATGATACAAGAACAGAGTTGAGTAGTTGAACAGAAACTGTGCAGCCTGAAAGATCAAAATATTTACCATCTGGCCCTTTATAGGGGGAAAAAAGTTGCCGATTCCTACTTCAAGCAATCCCTGTGGCCAGAAGACTGTGAGTTTATGATTCTCCGAGAAGTCACAGACCGATAACTAAGCACACGGATGGGGAGTAGCAATGGGTTGATTCTCCAAAAGGAACTTGTAACCTGCTACCAAAAGAATGAGAAACATTCTTTTTATTGTAAGAAACTCATTCTTAGAACATGGAGTAAGGTAAACTCTTCTTATCCAAGAGAATGGGAAGCTGAATTCCTTCAAATATCTAGTATAGAATTTGGATCTTGATTTTCCCTCTTAATATCTTGTTTTCTTGATACTGTTTAAAAATGAATTCTGAAACCTCAAAATGTGCCTTAAATGAAATCTGGCTTGAAAAATATTTATCTCAAATCCTTTGAGGATTGAAAAGTAATAAAATATGCAAAGGAACAAATAAATAAGTTTAAATGTTATAATAAAGAAATTAATGAGCCCAACCATGATAAGATATAAAATAATTGTAAAATACTTAAGGCTTCCCTAACTCTCATTTCCAGAAATGAAAATAGAAACTATTTGGAGAGTTTATTTATTTAGAAAATATTTAATAAATATATACCATGAATATCTAAACACTGAGCTAGATATTGTTTCTTTCGAGAGACTTGAAAGGAGGGACAGGCAAACTGTAGTCAGTGGGTAATTAAATCAAATCACTGCAGGTTATAATTAGGCTAGCATTTAACTCCAGCAAAAGGGAGAAAGAATCGAGATTAATAATGAAGGATGTCCTTTAGCAAAAGGCCTCTATGACAAAGTGGTGTTGAGGCTAAGTTCCACAAGAAGAACAGTGGGTGGTTAGCTGAGAGAAACGTAGACTATCAATATTCCCAGCAGAAGAAAAAGCAGGTGCCAAATTCCCGAGGCTGGAAAATCTTGATCTGTTCTAGGAAATAAAGAGCATGGTTGGAGAGCATAAGCAAGAAGAAAAATAGTCCAGAGACATTTGGAAAGTTAGAAGCAAAATCATTCAGGTGAGGCCTTAGGACATGCGAATTCTTTCCTGTGTCTATAAACTGGAAAAACATCAAAGGGTTTTAAGCAAATGGACAATATGCTTTGATTTGCTTTTACAAATACTGCTTTTACTACTGTGTATTGAATGAATAATAATAATGATAATAATGATAGACTCATTAAATGCAACATCTTTTAATTTACAAGCATTAAGTTACTTAAACCTCACAACTAACCTATTATTAACTCCATTTTACAGATAAGTATTATGATTACACTTTTTATTATCTGCTAGGAAAAATAAATATAGGTCTTCCATGCTTTAGAATACACAGAAACAAAGACTGTCATCAAACACAAAATAGTTGTTAATGGAACCTTACGTCAAATATCTTGATTTGTGATTATTAGTCTTAATTATTTCACACGGTAGATTACTAAACATTGAGTAATTGAATAGAAACAGAATGTATTTACTCCTGGGAACACAGATGAATATGGACAGACTAGTAGTCATAGGCAAATAGATATAATCCCAAACACTACCAATATAGCAGATTATGAGAAATTCTATTTCTTCAGAGAGTCCCAGCCCCAAGCTCTTTTTCCTGTATGTTTCCGCCTGCCTAACTCCTCCTCCACACACATTCTTATCTGCTACCTTCAATCTATGGAGTCAAACAGCTCCTTCTTGATGCTCTTAGAAGTAATAACATGCAAAAAAGGATAGTTGCCAAAATTTGTCTTGACCACATTCAAAGACTCAAAACCAGCCCTGAAAGTTCTAATTTGTACATATTTTTGTCTAGATATTAAAAAGGTATGAGTCTAAGCTAAGGATTGGTGAACTGTGGCCCTTACACCAAGTCTGGAGTGCTGCTTGTTTTTGCAAATAAAGTTTTATTGTAATACAGCTACTAGTTTGCATAATGGCCATATAGATGCTTTTGCAATATTATAGCAATTGAGATATTATACTCAGAAACTCTAAAGTATTTACTACTTGGCTGTTTACATTTTGCTGCGCCCTGGTATATTCTGGAGAGGGCTAGATGAGAGTAAAAATTGTGTGAGCTCATAAACATAATGAAGAGTGTCATTCAAGTGTTTCTAATTTCCAGAATAATTGTATCCTAGAGAAAGACTTCTAGTAATAGAATCCTGAGTACTGTCCTAGCTGTGTCCTGTACATTGTTTTATTATCAATTGTGTGAAAGACGGTACTGACACGCTATACAGACCAGTTATGCAGATGATCCACAGTCAAACTGGTCATCGACTACCTGGCATGTTTAAATCAAGTTCAAGCAAGTAGACAGAGGAAAGTATGATAATCAGAAACAGTTGAAGGAGGTTGATGGTTAGATTCATGGAAAAAGAAAAGTGGGTCAAGAATGAGAAGTGAAGTGAGAAGCTGTATTTAAATATTTAAAGATCTCATTTAGAAGAAGGGGTTACACTAGTTTCTAAGAGTATGTGCAATTTATAACTAAATATTTATCAGTTTTAGAACAACTTACTTGACTGACTTTGTTTAGTAGGTAATGGCTTTGTTGCTATGAATGATATTCAAGCATAGATGAGGAGAACTCTTAGGGGTGCTGAATCTGAGCAAACACTGGGAGATGGTGAAGGACAGGAAAGCCTGGTGTGCTGCAGTCCATGGTGTTACAGAGAGACAGATATGACTTAGCGACTGAACAATAACATAGAAGGATTCATGCCTAAGGAATCTTGTGCTTCTCATAATTCGTGATTATCTGAGCCTAATTTCTTATTGGTAGAGTGATGATTGGTAGAGAAGGGAATGACGGAGGAAGAAATGGTTTGATGACATCACCAACTCGACAGACATGAGTTTGAGCAAGCTCCAGGAGTTGGTGATGGACAGGGAAGTCCATGGGGTCGCAAAGAGTCAGACATGACTGAGCAACTGAACTGAACTGAGAGTGAAAATAGAAATCAAGATACTCTTTAAAGTCAGATACTTACGACATAACAAATTCTTAGCTTCTGAAGGGAAGCTCTGACTGCTTACACTGAGATTGCTTGATTTAGACATACAGATGTTCCTTAACAGCCCCAGAAGCCTTGCTCACAGGTAAAGAAAAAGCTCTTCCTTCCCAACTTCTGTAGCATCTGTTTCTTCAGGCTCCAGCCACACCTGGAGCAAGCCAGCATAATCACTGATCAGTCAGTGACAACCATAATGGGGTGACGATTTTGCCATAAATCAGCAGTCCTTGTTA